>NC_060974.1:3629002-3639002 GCF_910589235.1 Vespa crabro
CAATTCGTGGCGTGTTGGTGACGATAGCCTTAAGAAGAAACTGAGAACCGGCATTGGGATACTCACGGCCGGTTCACTGATATTTATTCTGACGCAAAAGTACTCCAGAGTCAACGTGGTGCACGCCTTGAAATCACGTAAGGTGCGTGAGTACAGTCCAATCTGAAAGTCTCTACTACATAGGTTATGTATATATATATATATGTCATGTATGTATGCATGTATGTATAAATATTTCTATGGTATGTATGGTATGTATGATATGTATATACTACATACGTACTTATGTACATTTCTCTTTTTCTCTTCTCTCTCTCTCTCTCCCTCTCTCCTCTCTCTCTCTCTCTCTCTCTGAATCCTAATATATACGTTTAAATCTTTAATCGAAATCTTGTCTCTAAACTAACGTCACTTATGATTTTTTTTTTTATTTAATTCATTTAAACATATTGAGAATTATTTTTATGTATATACATACATATATTACATATATACATTGATAATTATAATGATAACCTAAAAACCATGTGTAGAGATTTTGTGAAACATCAAAGTTAACATATATTATATTTTGAACGATTTCTTTGCCAATTTATTGAGATATTTTCTATAATGTGATTGATTAATGAGAAAAAAAAAGAGATTTTTGCAAGAGAATGTATTTTACGTGAACCTGTATTTTTTTTTTTTTTTTCTTCTTTTTTGTGTTTGATTTTCTAACGGTATTTAGTTTGAATATATAGAAATATTTCAAAGCTAATGATTTGTCGTATAAGTCACTAAAAGAGAGAGACAGAGAGAGAGAGAGAGAGAGAGAAACTTTAATTTTAAATATTTTTCTATATGTGTGAGAGAAAGAGAAATATATATATATATATATATATATGTATGTATGTAGAGATAGATATATAAATGAGAACAAATAGATGATAAAAAATTTTATAAGGGATTGCATCTTACAATTATTATTATAAATTTTTATAATCCAATTTGATCAATATAAATAAATATTTTAAATCTGTCAATTGATCGTATTAGTTTGGAATAACATTTATTTATCGATGTCACAATAAGCCAATGAACTTTGTGATTTAGAAACTTTTATACTGCATATTATTGTATAAATGCTTAAGAAATAGATAATGATGGAAACAATGAGATTTATACAAAGGGAATATTATTGTAGGAAAGAATTTTTGATTGCCTTTTTCTTTTCCTTCTTCCCCCCTCCCCCTCCCTCCCCCGTTTCATTTTCTTATCCTTTCCATTGAAAATTTTCTAATGCAGCTCAATTCAAAATAGAAATATATATTTATATATATATATATCTAAGAGCTATTCGATTTAATTATATCGATATAAAATTATAATAAAACTAGTAGTTACCGATATCAGAATCGACTGTTGAACTTTGATAAGGGGAACTTTGATTTTGCATATCTTATTATAACGTATATATGAGAAAATGAGAAAAGATAGAGAAAACTTGACACATATGGTGTATGTATTTTCCCTTATAAATTCAACGATTATCATTCAGCTCGCATAACTTAGAAAGACGATAATGATAAGGAAACTACTCGACCTCGAAAACTTTTTTATAACCTCAAGCCATTTGTCATCATAATCTGTTAAGAACGTGTCTCTCGAAATTGCCTATCTTTTCTCTCTCTCTCCCTCTCTCTCTTTCTCTCCCTCTCTCTTTCTCTCTCTCATTGCTTAGTAAATTGTACAGAGAGAAAAGAGGATGTACAAGTTTTAGTTATGTGACGTGTCTACTAATGTATGCACATATACATACGTATTATCTCTATAAATATATATATATATATGTGTGTGTGTGTGTGTACAAATGTATTTTAACATACGTACTATCTCTTCATACATATACATACGTATCTATATAGAAATTTATTTAATATATATATATATATATATATATATATATATATATATATATATATGTGTACACACATATATTTAGGTAAATACGTAGGATATCTAAAAATCATTCTTGTGTACTTGAAACGATGATCTTTGTCAATGTATATATTATACATAGTTCTTCCTTAGTCACTCGTTATCTCATTCGCGTGGGTGGCTGCAACGTCGTAAGGACGATCAGTATCAGAAAAAGAAAAAAAAAAGGAGAGAAAAAAATAGTAAGAGAGAGAGAGAGAGAGAGAGAGAGAGAGAGAGATGCATGACCATTTGAAAGTACTACAAGGATAGTAACATCGGTCTGAATATAATACATACACTCGTACATACATACGTTAGAATGATTAATAAACGTGAATGTACATTTAATCTATTCCAAACTCGTTCGACTAGTTCTGTCGAAAAACGTTGACGTTATTATATATCTGTTTACGTATATGTATACATATACATATATATATATATATATATATATATATATATATGTATGTATGTATGTATGTGTTTATGTATATATATTCTAGTTAATGTATTACGTTTTATTTATATTGTAACAGACGTATTGACCTAGTGATAAGGATATGTGTAGATCGATGTTATATATGTATATATGTATGTATGTGTATATATTAATATGATGGATTGAAAACATAAAGAATTTCGAAGAAAAAAAAAGGAGGAAAAAAGAAATTAAAATTTTTAAAGTTAGTGATGCGTTTTAATTTATCATAAGTTCTTATTGAAAAATTTATATATATATGTGTGTCTGTATGTATGTATAAATCTGATTATATTCTTGTTATATTGTATAACAAATGTATTGATTTAGTGATAAGAATGTGTAGAATTAATTAAATTGTAGAAGTTATTCGTTCATTTTATCTGAAGAAATAAAAGAAAAATAAAGAGAAAATGAAAAAGAAAAAGAAAAAGAAAAGAAAAAAGAATAGAAAGACAAAAAATTGACAGGGGAAAAAAAAAGTAATTCTATGATACAAAATCGATTGAATTTTACGCGTAAATATTATTTAGTCTAACGAAAAAAATTTTCAATCCTATTTATATAAACGATTAAATTGACGTCGAAAAATTATGAAAATGTTTATTATAATTACTCAGGCACGTCGAAACCTTTCCCATCCCTCCATTAAAAAAAAAAAAAATATATATATATATATATAATAATAATAATAAAAAAAAAAAAATAAAATAAAAATAAAAAGAGAAATAAAAATTCAGAAAAGAAAAAAAAATCGATAAACCCAATCTCAATTATTATGTCACTAATATATATCATATATATATACAAATAAATAATGACAATTAATCTCGAGTTGTATAGTTACTTATATTACCGATATTAACATAAATCGTAACTCATAAATTTTCTCAATCCCACGTGTTCGCATTTGTTACACGCACACACGCACACGCACAAACACATACATACATATAAATGTACGCGCATAAAAATGTACGCACGTACGCATGTAAGCCCATCCATAAATACAAATAATATACACAAGTTGGCGAAAATTCATGGGTTGGTTAAGACCGAGTTTAAAAAAAAAGAAAAAGAAAAGAAAAAAAGGAAAAAGAAATAAATAAATAATGATAAAATAAATAAATAAGTAAAAGTAAAAAAAAAGAAAAAAAAAGAAAGAGAAAAGAAAAAGGTCGATAGAAAAGTCGGCTGAAAGAATTATCATCGTACGGACGATTTAACGTTGGCGTTTTACAACTTCATCCTGCGATAACAGCACATGTTACTATCCTATGGTTACATATATATATATATCGAGTAGTTTATTTGAATTATTATTATTATTATCACAGAATATTTCTAATAGATAGAAGTGTCTCCGATCGAATTTAAATGTGTATATTAACGGATAGATATGGAAAAGAAAAAGAAAGAAAAAAAGAAAAAAAAAGAAGAAAAGAAAAAAGAAAAATGTTAATAAATAAATAAAAAGAAAAAAAACAAATATACATATATATATATATATATATATATATGTGTGTGTATATAGTAAAAGTACGAAGGTGGCTTGTAAAACCAGAACGATGCTTGTATTCATTGCAAAAATGTATAAATATATTGAGAAATCGTTAACGAGATAGAGATAAAGATAGAGATAGAGATAGAGATAAATAGATAGACAGATGGACAGAGATAGATAGAAACGGAAAGCTTTAAGCAAAAGCGAGAAAAAGATTTAATAATATTGCCTTGGTAAAACTGGACACATACATACATACATATGTATGTACTTATACATATATATATATATATATATATATATATATATATATATATATATATATATATATATATATATACGTGAATACGTATATATTTGTAGTTATCTTATATAATGTACGTAATCTATGGGAATCGAGTAGTCGATCATGATCGAGCGATCTCGAAAGATTTCATGTATCGATAAGAAAAGGATTGATATTACAGAATCGACAAAGACTGTACATCTCTCTCTCTCTCTCTCTCTCTCTCACTCTCTATCGTTGGCTAAGAGTATAAAAAATAAAGAAAAAAAAAAAAGAGAAAAATAGAGAAGAATAAGAAAAAAAAAAACACAAGAAAAATAAAAAGAAGATCTAAATCAAGAGATCGACAAGAGGGTAGTAATATATCATGAAAAGTAACAACATCGAATTATATCATCCTGGGGCAGGTTTGAGATCGTAGCAATCGTTGCAATCCAATATAATTTGTGTCTTCGATGTCGCATAAGAAGAAAAAGATTCCTGAGGGATTTACTTTTTTCATTTTTTTTTTTTTTCTTTTTTTTTTTTAAATTTTTTCTATACTTTTCTCCTTCTCGAGTGATCTACCGAGCGATCGATCGATCGGTCATTAGAAATTCCATAGTAATCCATGGTAATCGATTTGATTCGACGTAAGGTATGAATGAAAATATAGCAGTGACTGTAAAGAAAGAGAGAGAGAGAGAGAGAGAGAGAGAGAGAGAGAGAAAGTGATCTTTAAAACAAATCGCAAATCTCAAATGTCCTTAGGATAAACGTCTACAATTATCTTTAATGAACGTCTTCCGTCGTTGGTTAACATGAAAAGGAAAAAAGACAAAAAAAAAAAAAAAAAAAAAGAAGAAGTAAAAAAGAAAAAAAAAAAGAGAGAGAAAAAGGAAGAAAAGAATTGCAATCCGTAAATCCGTTCATAATATAAATACATTAATAAATATACATATATATAATAATGATATATTATATTCCAATGAATTATTGATCATTATAAATAACAATATGTCCAATTTCTAAATATAAAAACTATATCTTGGAATACTATACGATATCTTAGAAATGTTAAATGATAATTGATTAGAATGCAACTGTTCGATTCCTATAGATACATAAATACATAAATACATATATCTCCCTATATATATATATATATATATATATATATATATATATATATATATATATATATCTATATACATATATGTACATGCAATACATTACGCGTTATTACCAGACGTGGTCCAGCATTATCAGCTCGCATTACGTATGCAGAGGCATGTTTGACGAGCGGCTAAGGTAACTAATGGGTTGGATCCTCCTACTAGCAACCCCTTCATCCCCCTCCCAAACCCCACCCAACCCCCCCATCCTCCTCCTGTTTCCTTCGCCTGTCCCCTCCACCCCTTCCCATTACGATGTAGCAGCTCCCATCGACACTGCTGTCTACTACACAACACAACAAGCTTCTCTCTCTTTCCTCGGGGCATTTTTCGACTCTCATGGGGGCCCCTTACGGGGCCCATTATGCTAACTACGAGAATACGAAGAAGCGAGCGAACGAGCAAGAGAAAGAAAGAGAAAGAGAGAGAATATTTATGTGTGTGTGTGTGTGTGTGTGTTTGAAAGAGAGAGAAAGATTATGTATGTATGTATGTATGTATGTATATATGTATAAGAGTGAGATAGAAATAGAGATGGAGATGAAGAGAAAGGGAGGGAGGGAGGGAGGGACAGAGAAGGTGCTGGGCCACGCTTCGGCATCATCAGTTTCATACCTTCGATAATTCCAAAGCGAGAGAGTGATCGATCGATCGATCGAGTACACCACCTTCGTACCTATTATTGAGGATAAACGATAAATCAGATTGAACAGATTTCGTTTCACCGAAACGTTCAATGATGATCAAAGATTTTAAAATATTGTCTTACATTATTCTCACTCTCTCTCTTTCTCTCTCTCTCTCTCTCTCTCTCTCTCTCTCTCTCTCTCTCTCTCTTTCTCTCTTTCTTTCTTTCTTTCTTTTTTATTCTATCTATCTATCTATCTGTCTATCTTTATCACGCTCTTTGAAGATGTATGTGTATTTATGTATGTATGTATATATATTGTGAATATATAACGAGTATTGAAAAGAAAAAAAAAAAAAAAAAAAAAAAAATAGAAAAAGAAAAAAGAAAAAAGAAAAAATACTTCTATGTATGGATATACAGATAGACATATATAATTAAATATTATAAATATGATAATTTTTAATTGACTCCTTTAAATTTCAAATTTTATATATATTTAGAATAATTATGTATTAGTATGTATCAATTCATATCTAATTACTAAATCATACTTAGATCATATATGTACGAATTATCATATACATACACACACACACACACACACACACACACACATATGTATATATATACACGCACAATGTATTTTTATTTTTACATTTTTCTTTTCCTTTCATTTTTTCTTCTATTTCTTTTTTTTTTTTTTTTCTTTTCTTTTCTTTTCTTTTCCCTTTTTTTCTTAATACCTCTCTGAGACTCTCTAACACACGTTAGGGGCATCTTTCCTCATATAATAGTAATAACACGTTCCGAAAGAAGCGTCGTCCTTCGACCTCCCGCGAGAGCGTTTGCGTGTGCAATCCCAAGAAAACAACAAATTTGGCTTTCTCCTCATGAAATTATCGGCTTCTCAGGTAACCCTCTTTCTCTCTCTCTCTCTCTCTTTCTCTCTCGTTCTCTCTCTCTCTCTCTCGTTCTCTCTCTCTCTCTCTCTCTCTCTCTGTGATTAGTCGATTTCGAATGTTTCCGCGTGTGCCGAGAACACGTTTCGTTCCCAAAATTTTTCTTTTCGGGTCCCTTCTCCCCTTTCTCCCTCTTCCCCCACACGTCTCTACTTCTACTCCCTCCTGATCCCACCCATTGACCTCCTCACCTTACTCCACCTCTCTCCGGCTCTCTCTCGAATCCCAAACCCAACGTTTTTCTTCGTTTGTGTTCTTTTTTTTTTTCTCCCTTTTTCTTTCGAACGACCTCGTGAACTCTCTCTCTCTCTCTCTCTCTCTCTCTCTCTCTCTCTCTATTTCTGTCTGTCTGTCTGTCTGTCTTCCTTCCTTTCTTTCTTGATAAGTCAAAGAAGTGCCGCAAGAACGAGCGCCCACTTAAGTCAAAAATATTCAGAGTTACCGAAAGGTAAGAGAGACCAAGGTGGTGGCTGTGGTTCGACGCATAAGAATATATAAGTGGAGTGGGAATATGCAAAATGCATTATGCGAGATGCGTAAACTAAATGAAACGAAATGAAATGAAACGGAACGGAACGAGTTTAGTTTTCTCTTCCCTTTTCTTTCTTTCCTTCTTTCTTTTTCTTTCTTCTGTTTTCTTTTTTTTTTTTTTTGTTTTTGTTTTTGTTTGATTTTTTCTTTTCTTTTTTTTTTTTCTTTTTCTTTCGTTTTCTCTCCCTCCTTTTCAGAAAAGAAACAAATTTTTCCCTCCCTTCTTTCTTTCTTTCTTTCTTTCTTTCTTTCCTTCATTTTCATTTTTTTTTTTTTTTCAAGTCACATTTTTTATCCCCTTCTATTCGTCGCTTTCTCTTTTTTCCTTCTTGCCTTTTGCAAATCGCAAAATTACAAGTCTACGAAATAGACCTGCTGCTGCTGCTCTTTTTTTCCTTTTCTTCTTTTATTTTTGCTTTTGTTTTTGAAAAATGCACGCACGACTATTTCAGAGAAGACAACTACTCAAAAGACACGTAATTTTCGTAATATGCAAAGAAACAAAAAAAAAATAATAATAAATAAACAAATAAATAAAATAAATTCATTCATTCATTCATTCAAAAAGTCACGAAAAAAAATAATGATCCATTATTAAAATCATCCCCTTACAATGATTTTCATTTGGGATACTCTATGAAAATGAAAATGAGTCATGTAAAACTCGCGTGGCGTTCGAAAAAAAGAAAAAGAAAGAAAGGGGGAAAAAGTAAACTAATAAATAAAACAAAGACAATCACAAAAACGAAAAAGGCAAATCAATCCTCCAAAGTTCACAAGTGTTAATAAATTTTTAAATATCGCCTTGAAATATTTGCCTCACAGTGTCTAAGTAAAATTCGACGTGAACGTTGTTATTCCGAAGCGCTTAGTAAATTTATGATAAACAAAAAAAAAAGAAAAAAAATACTACAAAGAGAAAAGAATATCAAACAAACGAAACAAAAAAGAAAAGGAAACAAGAAAAAGGAAGAAGAAATTTATTCCAGAGGGGGAAAAAAAAAAAGGGGGAAGAAGAAAAAGAAAAGGGTCAGGGAAAAATGGTAATCGAATTTTTTAAGATCACCATCACCCTGAAACTTTTGGCTCGTCCTATAGAAGCGAGAAAGCGAGCGAGAAAGAAAAAAGAAAAAAAAAAGAAAAGAGAGAGAGAGAGAGGTAACACACACCACACATACACACATGTACATACACATCAGAAGTGATTATTTATCGCACAGTATGTAAGTTGTACTAAAGGCAAATCACGAAGGCAAATACAAAGAGAAGTGAATGGCCCTAAGGGGCTATTCTTAAATCATAGTCCCTGGAAATATTCAATTATAGCCCGTGCATTGTTTCGTACCTGATGCATAGCCCGGTGGTAACACGTGATCAAGAACATTACTAAACACTTCGCTTCTCACTACCACCACAATGAAAGAAGAGATACCATTCAAGATGTAAATGTAAACGTTAATACATAAGCGTCTATGTCATATACATGTATACATGTTCATGCATATACTTGTATACGTATATATATATGAAAAGAAGATGGTGTAAGTTGTATTAGCGTTATGGTGGTATTGGGCCATTAGCAGGCTAATAGCTAACCGTTCGAAGGCATCCCACGCAGTTAGCACTAATTTCACGGTGCTACGGACCACGGCGTTAATTAATTTAGACGAATCGCCGGAGTTACGCTCACCGTCTTCTCATTTGCATTAACTCATTGAGAGAGAGAGAGAGAGAGAGAGAGAGAGACCGTAGAGAAACTACCATACCGCCATCGCCATCCCCATTGCCATTACTATTGCTATTGCTATTGCTCGAGTATCTATGTATATGTGTGTGTGTGTGTGTATATGTATATGTTCATATTGGTGCATACAGGTAATACGTCGAAGGGAAACTTTAATCGATCGTAATTGATTTTGTATTTTCCCGCCCATTTTGTCTTTTTCCTTTTTCTCCTTTCGTTCTATTTTTCTCGATCATTTATAATTATTATTTTTATTTCTTTTTTTTTTTTTTTTTTGTTTGTCTTCGTTCATTTCTTTTTCTATTTGCTTTATTTTTCCCTCTTCTCTCGCCCCCCCCCCTTCTCCTCCTCCTCCTCCTCCTTCCCTCTTCCTTATCTTATCACTCATATCAAACATTACTTTTTATTCTCGCAAAGGAAATTAAAATGTATCTCGATTATGAAACAAATCATTGGAATTACGTTTTGTCGATATCACGTAAGAAATAATTATGGAATAATTGAGAAATTATTTTGTAAAAATGATTTCGAATTTTTTCAATTTTCTCGTTTTATTTATCGTGAAAAATTATTTTCATACGATATTATAAATATATACTATATAAAGATCTGCTAAAGGTAGTCGATTAAAATTCTACGAGTTTTTTATTCCATTTGAACAAGTCATATTGAAATTCCAAATAAAGGCGATAGTCGTCAATTTTTCTTCGAGACAATTTTATCAATATCCTCGAAAGTCAATTATTTATTT
>NC_060974.1:3646502-3704002 GCF_910589235.1 Vespa crabro
GAAAGAGAAGAACGGGGGTCGCACTTAGCATAATGTTCACCGCGCCTGTCATTACGTCGACCGCTAACATGCCGGCCTAACACCCTTCCAGATCCAGTAGGCACGCAAAGGATGTGCCAACAGGGAACACTCGCATCAGTTTTCGTTTTACCGAAGGAAGAATATCAAAGTGGAAGGAAGGAAGGAAGGAAGAAAGGAAGGAAGGAAGGAAGGAAGAAAGGAAGGAAGGAAGGAAGATACCTGTGCGGAATATTGATCGAACGAGATTCTTCATTAAAACGAAAAAACATGGACGACAAGAAACATATCCTCCATCTTGCTTTCTTTCTTTCTTTCTTTCTTTCTTTCTTTCTTGCAATTCTTTCCTTTAATTTTCTTCAATTTTTCTTCTCTTGCCCTTTTTCTTCTTTAACAAGAAGAGTGGGAGTGGGGGAGCGATTGGGGGGGGGAAAACGTAAAGAAAGAAATTTTTCGTACCCCCACCCCCGTCTTTTCTCTCTCTCTCTCTCTCTTTTCTTTTTCTTTTCTCTCTTTTTTTTCCCTTTTTTCTTCTTTTTTTTTTTTAATCAGTCCCTTCCACGGTGTGTCTTTTAAAATACACACTACTTCTTCTTCTTCTTCTCTTTCTTAGAATAAATTAGAGCGTGATTCGTAAAAGAGAACACGGTCACGTTCAACGACAAATATAATACACACACATACACAGATATATATATATATATATATATATACAAATATAACATACATATAGGTATACGTATTACATATACAAAGGAGTGAGATTTTTTTTGACATCGTCGAGAGCACTCCGAGAAGATTAATGTCTCCCTATGTGATCCTGTAAACGTTTTGCCTCCATAATGAGATATATAACGCGAGCACGCTCGCGCGCATGTATATATATATATATAAATATATAGGTGTGTGTGTGTATGTGTATATATAATTTAAAAAAATAGATAATAAAAAGAGGGAATAATTGTGAGTAAAGAAGAAAAAAAAAGAAAGAGAGAAAGAGAGAGAGAAAATATACTTGGATTCTCTTACATCGAAGAATCGTAAGTATGAAAAATATGTGCTATGGGAGAAATTCCGAACTAATTCAAACACGATAATTTTGTTAGATGCTGCCTATGTTAACATATAATGTAAAACAAAGTAAATAAGTTCCGAATTTTTCTTTCTTTATTTTCTCTCGTTTCCTTTTTTAACTACTTTCTTTTTGATCCTTTTCTCGACTCCATTTAATCTTTTTTTTTTCTTCTTTTTCTTTTTTTTTCTTCTTCTATTTCTTTTTCTAAAGAGATATATGTAGTTCGAGGAATAACCACAGGAATAGTCTATAAATCTCTGGGATGTGTCTCTCGCGTTTGCTGAGGTGAAGAAACGAAACAAGGACAGGGAAAGAGAAAGATAGATAGATAGATGGTTAGATAGATAGATAGATAGAGAGAGAGATAGATAGATAGAGGCAACCCAGAACAGGATTTACGAGTATACCACAAATATTAATTCATTCTCGCGGAAATATTCTCGTTCGCGAGATCACAGAAGGCTCGTCGTTCTTTATTGACGTATTGCCAAATCCCATAGAAAAATAATAATTATAATTTGAAACATAAAATATATATATATATATATATATGGGGATTGGTTAAGAAGTAACATCGAAATTTCTAATGGTTTTATATTGAAATACGAATTAACATTAGTATAATATATTATATTTAAGTAAATAACATTATTGTTATTGCATATAGTGAAAAAAATGTTTGATATATTCTATCTAAATAATATAACGCTATAGAATATTCTTTATTGTTATTATTGTTATCTTTTTTTTTTTTTTTTTTTTTTTTTTCATTTTTTTTTGTTTGTTTGTTTGAATATTTTTAATCGTTCATATTTAAATACAATGACGGAATGTATTAACGAAATGTGAAAATAAAATTAATAACTTGCCATTGTTTTATTTGCAAAACAAAAAAAAAAGAAAAATAAAAAACATATATATATATATATATATATAATGTTTCATATATAATTTAAATTTTCTTTTTTTCCCTTTCTTTTTGAATACCTCTAAATATTATTAATATTTTATCTCTAAACAAAGACGGGCATGAAAAATAAAAAAAATACAAAAAAAAAATACAAAAGAGAAAAAGACAAAAATGTCTTTGTTTTTGATATATATATATATATATATATATATATATATATATATATATATATATATATATTCAACATGAACACTCACCATACACACAAACACACAGACATATGAGAATTATCTTTCGTAATAATTTCGACCTATGTTTGGTAAAGTTAGATGACCTTGAAGTGGGATTAACAAAGAATTCCTCAGAAGCGGCATTTTAAAAAGGTTGCTTAGAGAATTTTCTAATTTCAACGGATCGCAAATCTCACAATCTCTCTCTCTCACACACACACACATACAAATACACACGCTCTATGAGTTCTTCCTCACCATTAAAAATGTCAGCTCGAGGCGATAAAAAGGTTTCCGATGTGTAAGATGGTTTAAGAAAAAGAAAAAAGAAAAGAAAAAAAATATAAAGTAAAAAGAAAAAAAGTAAAAAACGAAAGAAGAAAGAAGAAAAAAGGAAAGAAAAAAAAGAAGAACACACCCCGGAGAAGAACAAATGGAGATTTCGAGATCGAATCCGAGCATGCGAATGGTCTTCGTCAGAAATAATGAATTAACACTTTCGAAATCTAATCTTTTGGATTAACGACACATACGATATGGTATATGGGAAGAGGGAGGAACGAACTAACGCCATTTAGAGAGAATAAAAAAAAAAAAGAAAGATAGAAAGAAAAAAAGAAAAAAGAAAAAGAGACGTAAGAGGAACGAATAAAGAATTTAAATATGAAAAAGAAGTCCGACGAATGGAATCTCCTATCGTCAAAAATCACGACGATTTAATACATAAATAAACACATTTTAAAAATCTGATCTTTGATTTCGATCGTGCGAGAATTTTAAAGGAACAAAAAAAAATAAAAAAAAAAGAAAAAAAAAAGAAAAAGAAAAAAAAAAGAAAAGAAAGAGAAAAAGAATGAAAAAGGAGAAAGAAATTTATTGGACGGGGAGGAGGCGGGGGAGGGGGGCAGAGGGATATGGAAAGAGAATTCGTACAAGTCTGCTTTTGTGCGAGAATCTGTTTGCTCTTTCTTTTTCTATTTTTTTTCTTCTTTTTTTTTTTCATTCCTTCTCAATGATCTCAATGATTCAATTAGAAGATCCGATTAATATTCGACAACAAATAGAAACAATAATAATAATAATAATAATAATAATAATAATAATAATAATAATAATAAAAAGAAAAAGGAAAAAAAAACAATATGTAATATATATAATGTACGTGGTAAAAATTGTCAATTTAATTGTTATCATATTTAATAAATTAATAAAAATAATAATTCTATTAATATTAAATCCAACATCATATTATATACTTATAATTTAATATTATATTCAATATTATTTTAATTTATATATTTCCAATGTCCTAATGATGTCAATCACCCTGTTCATATATATACATACATACATACATACATACATACATATATATATATATATATATATATGAGTATATATACGATTGTGTATTTGTGTGGAGTATGCGTTAAGGATGATAAAAAGGATGACCTTAAAGAAAAGAATGGTATAAAAAGGAAGTCAAAGTGTAGGCGCACTGGTTACTCTCTCTCTCTCTCTCTCTCTCTCTCACTCACTCTTTCTTTCTTTCTTTCTCTCTCTTTCTCTAACTCTCTCTTGTTCTCTATCTCTGTCTTTGTTTCTCTTTCTTTCTTGTAACACAAGTGACATCTTTATTCGCGTGAATTTTTTCGCGGGAGACTCTCTGAATAAAAGATGCGTGTTTCTCTCTCTCTCTCTCTCTCTCTCTCTCTCTCTCTCTCTCTCTCTCTCTCTCTCTTACTCTCTCTTTCTGTTTCTCTGTCTCACTTTCTTACAACTTATTTCTTACTTCAACATTCTTTCTATATTTTTTCCTTTCTACATTCGTACTTTTCTCTTCGATAAGTTGTTATTATTATTATTATTATTATTATTATTATTATTATTATTATTATTATTATTATTATTTATTATTATTATTATTATCATTCGAAAAATTTTTACGTTTCGAAATTAAATCTGCAACATATTTTTATAATTTAATCACGTATACTTTATTCGTTTAATTGATTTTATTGGTAAAACTCGAGAGAAGAAAAAAAGAACATAATTCATAATTTTATTAAATCATTGCAAAAAAAAAACTGCATGTGATATATATATATATATATATATATATTTATCTTTAATATCGGATTTTAGATGCGGTATTAACAAAGCTATAAAAAAGAAAAAAAGAAATAGATAAATAAATAAATAAAAAGAAAGACATGCGCTATAATTAGAAGGAGAGCGTAAAAAAAATTTTGTTTTTGTTTTTTTTTTTTTCTTTTTTTTTCTTTTTTTCCTCCCCTTTTTTTTCTCCATTGCAGACCAATGTAATCGAATTGACGCGTGTATATATACATATGTAAATAATGTAATTACACGTTTCAGCGCGACGATGACATGCAAAAAGCTGTGAAACTAACGATGAGGGAAAGAAGATTTATAAAATTTGCATCGGTCGAATACGATGGACAACTTTACATGACGCCGCAAGATTTTCTCGACAGCGTCGTAGAGTCTGAACCAAGACGTAAGTACACATAAATATAATGCGATGTATACAGATAAATAAACAAAAAAGAAAAAAAGCAAAAAAATACAAAGGCAAAGACGAAGAAAAATTAGACGGAGAAGAGGTTTAAATAAATTCGATCTTAAGGAATTAATCCATGTATTAATTAACTAAGAACCATCTAATTACAAAAAAAAAAAAAAAAAAAAAAAAAAAAGAGTAATTGAATCAACTCAAACATATATTCATCGAAATCGATCGTATAAATATACTTTTAAATCGTTCATGAATTTGTATCATTCGAAATGATTTTCAAATTTATATTTCAACGAAAAAGAAAAAATATTTTTCTTAAATGTTTAAACGAAAAATTGTAAAGATTTAAGATTAGAGTTTTTTAATCAATAAACATATACATACATGTATATATATATATATATACACATATGTGTATTTTTAAATTGGGGAATTTGTTAATGTAAATATTATGATAAACATATCTTCTAAAGTGACGAATAAGTTTTTTTTCTTTTAGAAAGAAACGTTTGTCGTTAGATCGTCAATCCTCGAATCTTTTGATCTTAAAGAAAATAAAATCATCAGACAGACGAGGTCCTCCGTCGTTTAGAGAACTTAGACGAAAGAGAGCAAGACACAGAGAGAGAGAGAGAGAGAGAGAGAGAGAGAGAGAAAAAAGAAAAAAAAAAGAACTGTTACTTTTTCAGCAAGATTAAAGAGACGGGTGCTGTCGGATAAGGAATTGGAAGTGATGGGAAACGCCATACCTTCGCTACGCCATGGAAGTCCGCATATGTTTCGAAGCTTGAGAGACAAGGGTAAGATGAATCTGAATTAGATTGGTTTATGTCAAAGGCACAAACGAGTAGCAATTATGTACGACAAGGTTTTCACATAGACGTTAGAAATAAGACGTGTGTAGTTAGAAAAAGAAAAGAAAAAGAAAAAGAAAAAAAAACAGAAGATTATATCTTCTATACTGCACTATAATTTATACATTCTTTTATATACATATATATATATATATATATATATATACATATACATATATGTATGATCTTAAAATGTAATAATAATATTAAATGATAATAAAATTATCATATAATAATAATAATAATAATATATATATATATATATGTCGTCATCATCATCGTCATCATCATCATCATTATTACGAGGGAAATTTTACAAACTAAACGAACTATAAAATTAACAAAATCCCTATATCCCTCTTCTTAATCCGTTTAAATATAGGGACAATGATAGAAAAAAAATTTCTACTTTAAACCATTACAAACACAAACAATTATAATACATACATATACACATACATATATATATATATATATACTTAAACATATATTATATTTTAATCCGTGGATTTTCGCGTTCGCCTCACGTTTATCGCGCTAATGGAAATGCAAATAGTCACGCACAGAGATGGTGAAGGGGGGAAGGGGAAGGGGGAGGGGGGAAGGGATAGAGATTGACGAAGTGAGTAAGAGGGGGATGGAAAGTGCAGAGAAAGAAAGAAGGGCAGAGAGAGTGAGAGAGAGAGAGAGAGAGAGAGAGAGAGAGAGAGAGAGAGAGAGAGAGAGAGAGAGAGTTGTAGAGAGGGGAAGGTGAAATGAGAAGGATATAGAAGGAGGAGGAGGGAGGAGGAAGGGTTAACCAGTCTCACACCTTTCTTTAATAACGAGTTTCTTGCAACTATCTCTCTCTCTCTCTCTCTCTCTCTCTCTCTCTCTCTGTCTTTCTTTTCCTATCTATCTCTATCACTCTCTTTCTCTCTCTTTCTCTCTCTTTGTCTATCTATCTTCGAGTGCGTGCACGCATGCGTGTCACGAGCCAGAAATTCCGTTGGCAGATAAACGAGTTCGAGTTGCGGATAGATATTGCTTTGAAGATATCCAAAGCGGTCGTTCAGTATAATCGGAATGATTATAAACGGCTCGGAAGATTGAGCGTAACTATATATATATATATATATATATATACGTATGTATGTATATATGTATGTAGGTAGACATAAACATACACACACATACGGAGAGAGAGAGAGAGAGAGAGAGAGAGAGAGAGAGAGGTATGTATAAATGTGTGTGTATCTGTGTAAACACACACACATATATATATAAGATTTTACAAATGTGTACGAATAGATTCTAAAAAGAGAATTATAGATAGGAATTAAAAAATGGTGAGAGAGAGAGAGAGAGAGAGAGAGAGAGGGAGAGATAGATAAAGGATACTGCTTCCTTATCGTGGTTAACAGAAAACGACGCGTTGCATTCCCATTAAATTATACCGCGTAATGACCGTACCATTAGCACTCATTTTATCAATAAGATCAAACATATAGGATAGGATCTATAAACTAGTTACGTATGTGCGTATATATATCCTTTCTTGTCTCTCTCTCTCTCTCTCTCTCTCTCTCTCTCTATCTATCTATCTCTATCTCTTTTTTATATGAATGTATTGTATACATATATATATATATATATATATATATATATATATATATATATATATATATGTATATACGTACGTACATATATACATATATACATGAATTTATTATTATTTTGTTGTTTTATATATAGATACGAAAGAAAAATTTTCCCAGAGTTATTTTAAAAATTAATTATTTATATACTATCTCCTTTTACGACTCTCTTAGGTGCCTATAATTTTTTATCCGATTGGAAAAAAGAAAAAAAAGAAGAAAAAAGAAAAAAAAGACAAAAAGATCTATCGGATCTTGTTGTCTTACGATCTGCAAACAAAAAAAAAAGGAAAGAGAGAGAGAGAGAGAGAGAGAGAGAGAGAGAGAGAGAGAGAGAGAAATAAAAAGAAAGACAGGAAAAAAAAAGAAAAAGAAAACATTATGAGATCCCGAGAGAGGTGTCCAATCGATATTTAAAATCATCCATGAGAAACTTTTAGTCCGCGACGTTCTATACTAATTTATTAACGTGGGTCGTTCTTTTATCCTTCTTTCGTATTCCTTCTTCTTCTTCTTCTTCTTCTTCTTTTCTCCATTCTTTCATTTCTTTCGTCTTTTTTTCGATCCCAAAGTAAAAATTATCTCTCAAATATTCAAAATGATTTTACGACAATGTTTAATTGATTTTTAATATCACTTAAAATTTAATCCTTAATAGATTCGTAAATATAAATCCATTGGATGAACATCATTCATTTATATGAATTTTATGTTAGAATAAAGAGAAAAGAAAAAAAAAAAGAAACAAACAAAGAAATTCTAACAACAACAACAACAACAACAACAACAACAACAACAACAACAATAATAATAATAATAATAATAATAATAATAATAATAATAATAATAATAATATGTTTCGAGAGAGAAAGACGAGAGGGTGGGGGTAGATTGGGGGGGTTGGGGGAGGGGAGGGGATGGGGAAAGATTGCCCTTGAAAACATATCGACTTTCACTAATCTCAGATGGACCGCCTTCCGTGTCCCTCTCTAATCCTAAAAAGATTTTTATGGGGTGGTTATGGCGTGTGAAACGAAAACCTTTTTTTGAATGGTTAACAACGTCGGTATAAATTTGGATCGTTAGTATAGTTGTATATGACGAGAGAGATGGCGAGGGGTGAAGGGGTAAAGGGGAAGAGGGGGAAAGGAGAGGAAAAGATATGGATGATACACCAATGAAAGCCGACATTTGAAATCGACACGTGTAATATATATGTATTATAGTGTGTAAAGTCTGTGTTTAAAGGTTGTATATATGTATGAAGTGTGAAGTATAAGTTTTTAGGTGTGAACGGTCAAGGAGGATGATGTCGTGACCATTAGATTTTTAAATTATTTGTGAGTGACCAAATGACACCGGTCGTCTATCGTCATTGTCATTCTCATTATTATTATTATTATTATTATTGTTGTTGTTGTTGTTGTTGTTGTTGTTGTTGTTGTTGTTGTTGTTGTTGTGTATTCGAGAGAGATGTGTGTGTATCAAGGGGGGGGGGGGGGGAAAGAAGGAGGAAAAAAAGGAAGAAGGAAAGAAAGAGATATTCTCGAAAGAAGAAAACAAGAAAAAAGAAAAAAAAAAGGAAAGAAAAATACCTACGAACTTATGAGGCGTATCTAATCTTCTAAATAATCCTCATGGTTTTCCACGAAATCGAATATTAGGCGCTATAGATAGATATTATTAAATATCGATCATCGTACGAATAATTATATTATCGTTTTAATACTTTCGAATTATGGTAGGGCGGGGGGGGGTTTGGGTGGGATCGGCGGGAAGGGAAGGGGAAAGAAGAGGGTAAAAGACGAAGAAAAAGAAAAAGAAAATGTTTGCATGTGTGCTCCGTGCATGGGATAATAATGTTTCATAGGTCGAAATTTTATTTGAGATTAATAATTAGTTTACGATTGATTATCAATTAAGTAAAGATATTTTAATAATGAAAAAGGAAGCTTAGTCCTAGTAGAGAAATCAATTATCTCGAATAATTACTCATGATTAAAGCGAGAATATTAACGATGAAATTATTAGTGATTGATTTTTTTTTTCTATTTTTCTATTTTTTTTTTTTTTTTTTCTTTTTAGAAAAAAACGTCGAAGGAGCTATTGAAAATAAATTGATCCGGCTGCGATTATACGAAATGATTCGAAGAAAGAAAAAAAGAAAAAAGAACATTCAAATTTCTAAATAATTTCATTGATTTGATTCGGCCAATAACGAGGAACAATGACTGATGTCCGTCACTCGTTGATAAAAAAAAAAAAAAAAAAAAAAAAAAAGGAAAGAAAGAAAAAAAAATATGACAAAGAAAACGTCTACGAATTCGTAAAAGAGAAATAATTCTCATTGATTTAATCATTAAGTAATAATAAGTAATAATAAAGTGGCCACAGTCGTTGATTGAACGAAAGAAGAAAAGAAAAAAGGAGAAGAAAAAAAAGAAAGAAAGAAAGAAAGAAAAACCACAATAAACTGGTAAATAATTCGAATGAAATCTATTCGTGATCATGATTTTGTATTTATGTATGTTACGTACACACGTATACATATATGTACGTGCGACATAGATCTTCCGTCACATTAACAACATCCAAAGTAATAATTAGTATGAATAAGACAGAGATAGGAAAAGAGATAGAAAGAGAGATAGAGAAAGAGAAAGAGAGAGAGAGAGAGAGAGAGAGAGAGAGAGAGAGAGAGAGAGAAAGAGTGAGAGAGTCATTATATCCCTGTTCTCATTACAAGACGAATCATTTAAAATTTAATAACAATAATTATAAACCTTTCCCCGTTTTCAGGTATAATTTCTTACACGGAGTACCTGTTTCTTCTATCCATTCTGACAAGTAAGTTCAACGTTAATACTTGCACGGTCTACCAATTTAGTCAAGAGGAAATTACATAGCTACCATGTATTGCATGCATGCTCGCCACAGAACTATACGTATATGTACACACACACACACGCGCGCGCAAACACACGTACACGAATGCACGCACATATTTTATATATATATATATATATATATATATATATATATATATATATATATATAGAGAGAGAGAGAGAGAGAGAGATACAGGGTGTCTCATTAAAAATAATATTACCAAATATATCCAATTCACAAGTAAGTTGTTTGATTTCATTTCGTTTTCCTTTTATTTTCGTATATTTTTTTTTTTTTCCTTCTTTTCAAAGCGAAAAATATAAAATACTTATTCCAATTTTATCACAGATCACACTTTACCCCCGGAAGAAGTGATTGCTTCTTTTCTTTTTTCTCTTTTTCTCGAGAAAACTCATAAACGTTCGTGTACAAAATGTGTTCATGAAATAATGAGACACCCAGTATATCTTATATATTATTAAGTAAAAAAAAAGGGATTAGATAGTTAGAGTGGGAGAGTGCGAGTTTGAGTGAGATAGAAATTAACTATAAGAGAACGGTGTATTCATCTATCTTCCAAGATCAAACGAAGATAATTTCTCTCTCTCTTTCTCTCTCTTTCTCTCTCTCTCTCTCTCTCACTCTCTCTCTTTCTTTCTTTCTTTCACCGATAACACTTGTGCTCTTTTCATTTTAAAATTACAACATTCAGAGAGAGAAAGAGAGAAAGAGAGAAAGAGAGAGAGAGAGAGAGAGAGAGAGAGAGAGACATAGAGATAGAGATAGAAAGAGAAAAGTATGTGCATGTGTATGAGAGAGAGAGAGAGAGAAAGAGAGCACGTGTATCAACGTTAGCCATCTTTCTTATTTAAGAACAACTTGCAAACCCCTGTAGTTATGTCGGTTAACGACGTCTTTATTATAAAATTTTCACTGTCGAGACATGAAAAAGAATAAGAAGAAGATGATCCATACGTCGCTTAGGTTCCTTATTTTACATATTAAAATGATCTCGTGACATTTACGGTGTATACATTATATTCATGGTGGTCTACGGGAGAAAGAGAGAGAGAGATATTATTATTATTTTAATTCATTTTAAAATAAAATAAAAATAAAAATTAAAATTAATTTCATTAATTGTTTTTTATATTTCTATATCCGTATGTAATGTTATAATGATTTTAAGAGTTATAATTTATTATTATAATTTTATATATATATATATATATATATATATATATAAAGTCATAAAATTATAAAATGTTTATTATAACATATAAATAAATAATAAAGTTCATAATGAATATGTACGAAGTAATAATTATCTTAAATCATTAATTGTATTATTATAATTTTGATATATTAGATACACATTTTAATAATATTAAAGATTGAAATTTATTATTATAATATATGTATATATATAGTATAGCTTTCATTATAAGTAATTAACTTTATTATTATTATTATTATATATATATATATATAATTATATATACATAAATATGATTGTTTTTAATTATTAAAGTAATTATTATAATAATTTCTTTCGAAACGAATACGAATCATATTTCTTCTTGCTCTTTTTCTCTTTTACTTTTACTTCTTCTTCCTCTTCATCTTTTCATTATTGTTATTATTATTATTATTATTTTTATTATTTTTATTATTTTTATTATGATCAATGCTTTCATTGCAGAGCCAAAAACTGGTTTTCACATTGCTTTCAACATGTTCGATACCGATGGCAACGAACGTGTGGATAAGACCGAGTTCCTCGTGGTAAGAATTATTTAAACGATTTGTTATCCTTAATTATATATATTTCGATTATCTCGAATTATCATCTTGTATATAAGAATAAAATCGTATTATCATTTTATTGGTATATAATAATAAAATATGATGGACTTAAAAACGATCGTATCTGAGAAAACTAATATATTAAATCTAATCTTAAAAGATTACAAAAAGAAGGAAAGATATGAAAAAAGAAAAAAAAAAAAAAGAAAGAAAGAAAATAAAAAAAAAAAAAAAGATAAAGAAAAGATTCGAAACGATTATCCATATAATTATTCCCATAATAATGCATTATTCAGATAAAAGATAATCTTCATAAAAAATAAATATACATATGTATAAATATATAAATATATAAATTTAAATTGTTAAGTATTTGTTGTGCGCAATAATTTTTGTAGACGCAATACGTGAATTGGATAAAAGATAAATTAACTGAAAAAAAAAAAAAGAAAAAAAAAGTATATATATATATATATATATATAATAAATTTTTATAGAACACATAACTGCTCAGATAATGTCTATTCCTGAGAATAAAAATATTTAGATAGATTTCTTAACGTATAATAATTTTCGATAATATACGTGATGATTCTTAGATGAATGATAATTGAAAAAAAAAAAAGAAAAAAAAAATAGAAAAAAAAAAAAAAGAGTATTTGTTAACAATCGTTATCAACAATAATTATTATAAAACATATTATTCAAATAAGAGGCTAATTTTTATGATCAAAAAAAAAGAAAAAAGAGAAAAAAAAAAAGAGAGAAAAAACATGGAATAATTTTAATAAAAATAAACGATCCACGATATGATACGATCATTTTTAATATCATTTTAACATTGTTTGAAATTATTTATATATAATATATATATGTGTCGAATGTTTATCAGTTTTTTTGCATGTCGAGCTTATCGTATGCCGTGTATTATTTTTTTTTTTTTTTTGTTTTTTAAATTATATATCTATATGTGTGCGTGTGCGTATGTGTGTATACATCATCGATAGGAACATTCGACGACGATCTAAATGATCGTAACACAGAAGGTGAGATCTAATCACATGAATATTTTTATCTTTTTTACAGCATATTGTAATTATTAATATAGATGTAATATCGTCGTACGAAAATTTTAATTCGACCGAGAAGAAGATAATTAAAAAGTTTTTTTTTTACTTTTATATATTTATATATATATTGTTTCTTGTCCTTTTTCTTCCATTTACCAATGCGATCGCATTGGAAATGAAATAAATAAATAATAATAATAATAATAATAATAATAATAATAATAATAATAATAATGATAATAATAATTAAAAAATTCATCTAAAATTTTGTCAATCAGATTCGACGATTATTTGATGGAACCTTGAAGGGACGAAACGATCTCGACGAAACGACGAAACGTGCAGTGAGTTTTGACTCTGATCTCTGTTTTTAAGAGAGTATATAAAAAATCGACATATATATATATATATATATATATATATATATATATATATATATATATATATATCGATACTAACTCATAATAATTTATATAACTTGTGTGATTAAATGTTTTATCATTTGTAATTTTATCAGGATATCTAAAGGGATCATAAAAAAAAAAAAAAAAAAAGAAAAAATAAAAATGATTAATTAATCCTCTATAACATCATGTTACTTCAAAGTCACGTATGTGTGTATATGTGTGTGTATAGTATTATGAAAACTATATAATATATAATAACAAGTATATATATGATCATAATATATATATATATATATATATATATATATATATATATATAATATTGTATAACAATTTGGTAAATAAAATTATTTAAATATGCAAACAAAAAGAAAAAAAATAAGAAAATAAAAAAAAATTGAAGTTATAGAGGATTAACACACCATAATAATTTGATAACGATGACTAATATTATCTTTCATTATTATCTTTCATAAATTTCAGCGCAAAATATAAGTAATAATAATAACAAATAATAATTAATATTATTATCATAATCATTGCTTTATTAACTCTTTACGTTCTAATGAACACTCCTCTCATTTTTTTTTTTTTTGTTTTTTAGTTTTTATCATATTTTTATAAATTATTTCTCTTTTTCTCTTAAAGCTTGCGTTCCTTTTTTTTTTTCTTTCTTTCTTACTTTTCTTTTGCTTTGCAAATCATAAAATATTTTTTCAATCTCATAATTACTTATTTTGAATTTATTTAATTAATTTTTTACTTTACTTCTAACAAGTTAAATATTAACGAACAAGCATATGATGTTTATAAGATGTTGTAATTGACACGTGCAATTCAATTGATTTATATAAGTTTTATATATATATATATATATTTATTTATTTATTTATTTATTTATTTATTTATGTTATACTATTGCTTTCATTTTAATATATCAGTTACAACGAATACTGACACCGAGCGAAGAAACCGAAGCGATTCTAAAACTTCGTAATGTACACGTAGAAACGAACAAGACCGATAATTACATCCCCCTTTCTTATGTAAGTCCGTGTTGTGATGATGTTTGTTAATGAAAAAACAAATTAATAATTAACAAGTGTTCTTTTTTTTTATTATTATTTTTTTTTCTTTTTTATTTTTTTTTATTTTTGTACTCTTGTTATCTAACGATTTAACAGATTATTGCCAAATTATTTTCTAACACAAAAAAAAAAGAAAAATGTATGTATAATAATTAATTCATACTTAAATATGTATATATATATATATATATATATATATATATATATTGCAAATTAATTAAAATAAAAAAATTATATATATATAAATTATCTTTTATTAATATTATAATTATACTATAATTATAATATTAATAATATATATATATATATATATATATATATATATATATTTATATGTATGTATATTATATTACAATTAATTATTCTTATTCATTAACAAATTGTTTATTACTTTATAAAAAGCTATTGAACGTTTCAAAATATAAAGGATGGAAATATTAATTCCATTAAAAAAGAATTAATTCAAGGTCTGTCTCAAAAGAAGAAGAAAAAAAAAAAGAGAAAAGAAAAAAAAAATACATTGACATTGTGTCACAAGTGTCAATTTGCTAATCCTAAGTATAATAATTTCACATATACCTACACATAAAATAATATGCTTTTTGCCCTCTCTTTCCCAACCCCCCATCCCCATTCCCCTTCTCATTATCTAATCCATTTTTTGTGCTAATGCATTTTTAAAATTTATATTTCAGATACATTAAATCCTGGAAAATGAAATCATGTCTCATTAATATGTCGTGCAAGTAAAATGTGTATAATTTCTAATAACAATATATATCTATGTGCGTGCATATGTATGTGTGTGTGTGTGTGTGCGTGTATGCGTATGTGTTTGTATGTGTGTTTGCATGTTTATGTTATTACGTGAAATAATTTGATAATTTTCACGATACATATTTATTTCTTGCTATCATTATCTTTATCTCTCTCCTTCTCTTTTGTTTCTATATATGTATATATGTATATATGTATATATACATATGTACATATTTCTCTCTTCTTCTATTTATCAATCTTTAAATGCACATGTGACGCAGATGGAAAAAGTCTTTAGTCATGCATGGAGAGGACGTCATGGTGGTGAAACGAAAGACGAGTTGGAACATTTGAATCAACGTCAAGAAAGTCCTGAAGAGATCCAAGGACAATATATAAACGATGATCAGGTATTGACAAGAGAGATTTTTTTCTTCGGTTTTATAATCAACGTCGTTTTTCGATATCAATAGTTGCTTGTTAAGATTATGAAAATTTTTCATCGTTAAACGTGAAATCGATTGAATTTCCTTTCCCTTTCATATCCTTTCAATTTCTTTTTTCTTTTTTTCCTTCCATGAATATTGTCCAATATCGACGCAACAATTACAAAAGATTATGAATTTAATCCCAACTATATAATATATATAATATATATATATATATATATATATATATATATATTTTTTTTTTTTTTGATAGGATCTGTAAGAAAGATATGAAATATATTAATATTATATATATAATGATATGTATATTAATTGTTTGTGATAATAATAATTAAAAAAAAAAAAAATATATATATATATATACATAAAAAGATTTAATAATATAAATTTAAAAATGAATATATATAATTGAATTCTCTCTCTCTCTCTCTCTCTCTATATATATATATATATATATATATATATATTATATTATTATTAATATTATAAAGACTATATTAAAAAAAAGTTATACTTAAAAAAAAAAAAAAGAAAAAAAGAAGGATTACAAATAAAAAAAATTTTCAGATAAGAAATAACAATTAATATTCTTCAAATGTAATTCAAATAAAATTATGAAAATATTATATAAATGTATAAATTGGAAATTATATAAAATTATAATAGTGAGGATTAAAATATAATCTTTATTATAAATTATGTTTTATATATATATATATTTTATATATTTTATATATATATATATATATATATATATATATATAGGGTCTACAAAGACGACATGCGGTTGATACAACTCTGATGATACATTTCTTTGGAAAAGATGGTAACCATGAATTAAAATACGAAGATTTCCGTCGTTTCATGGAGAATCTACAACATGAGGTATTAGAATTGGAGTTTCATGAATATAGCAAAGGTCATGATACTATAAATGAATTGGATTTTGCTAAAATATTATTAAGATACACTGAATTGGATGTCGACGAGTAAGATGGTTTCTATTAAAATTTATTTCATCTAAATTTTCATTTTTTATCTGTATTTATCTATATATACGTTTGCATGTGTGTATTATAATAACGTATAATAATAATAATAATAATAATAATAATAATAATAATAATAATAATAATAATAATAAATACATATATCATTAGATATGCTATAAAATTTATTTCACGTAATGATAATGATATTATTTTTATTATATATTATTATATTATTATAAAAAAAAAAAAAAAAAAAAAAAAAAAAAAAAAAAAAAAAATACATTTTACTATATCATTAATACGTTATCAGATAGCCACGATTATATTTCCTATAATTGAATTATTTCATTCAAATCAATGAGTCAACGTTTAAAAAATAAATTCTAAGAACATAGTTTTTTTTTCTTTTTGTTCTTCTTCTTGTAAAATCAATCAAATATTTATCTGATAACTCGTACGAACTAATATTTAATACCGTTTGCTTTGATAAAGATTAAACGAATTGATAACTCTTGCAGATTCGATAAATATTTGGAAAGAATGATAGATAGATCCGATCTACAGATCGGTATTACCTTCGACGAGTTTCGACGTTTCTATCAATTTTTAAACAATCTTGATGATTTTTCAATAGCCATGCAAATGTATACATTGGCTGATCATCCGATATCTAAAGGTACATAAAAAAAAAAAAAAAAATTATTATTATTATTTATCTCCCCACCCAATCAACAGTCCCCCCACTCCATCCGTCCACAGCTAAAAAAATGATTTTTATTTACAGATGAATTTCAACGTGCCGTTAAAATATGCACCGGATCTGTACTTTCTTCCCATATTATTGATACAGTGTTTGCATTATTTGATGAAGATGGTGATGGACAATTGTCTTACAAAGAATTCATAGCGATTATGAAAGATCGCCTTAAGAGAGGATTTAAGGTATCATCCAACAAATAAATTATTCATTTACATATATATATATATATACATCATAATCCTATAAATAATCTCCATTAATATATAATACCTATAAAAATATTCCAAATATTTGTCTCCCCGAATAATATTTATATTTGAAAAATATATTTCCAATATAAATATTTCTAAATTTTTATCACATCAAATTAACGAACAATTTATATTGCAATGCCAAAAGTAATCCCCTTATTAATCTCACAAAAAGTATTTCTTAATTAATTTTCTCATATATAATATAACTGTATCTTTATCAAGCGCCTGTAATCAGATTATAAGTTTACTTTGATATACACCGATGCATGATGGGAAAACGTTCTCTAGGGGCAGCCCATTTCACTCTCCCACCTTGTTATACTTTCTTAATTAATGAAAAATATATTTTCACGCTGTTACAGCTGGATTTTCATTAGACGAATAAATTAATTAATTATATATATATATATAATAAACAAATAAAAAAACAAATAAGAAAAAGAATTTTAATTAAATAAAACGACTTTCGAAAATCATTTCGAAAGAAAATAATTTTAAATTCATGATATATACATATATATATATATATATAAAAAAAAAAAAAAAAAAAAAAAAAAAAAAATCCAGTTTCGTAACGAGCTCGAAAATGTGAAATAACCATAGAATAACATTGACTTTTATTCCTTCTTCGTAGTCTCAGCAACGGAACGAAGGTCGTGAGGCATTTAAATATTGCGTGAAACAAGAAATGAAAGCACCTTGAAAAGTTAAAAACGTCAGGCCAAAAAGATGCAACGCATTATTTCAATAGGATATAATATCGTGCCTATATTAAAAAAAAAAAAAAAAAAAATTATCCTATTACCACATAGTATTCTCATATATATATATATATATATATAATCCTTTTTTAAAGTAATTAATTAATATATTATTTATCAATCAATCAAGTAGAAAGAAGGAAAGAGAAGAGTCTCAATAATAAATGTATCTTCGAGTTCGAAGAGGAAACCAAAGAGAGAAAAAGAGAGAGAGAGAGAGCGAAAGAAAGAAAAAAAAAAAGAAAAGAAAAATAAAAGGTTTGTAAGTCATTATTAAAAGATCTCGAAAAGTTATAACGTATAAGTATAATGTTAATTTTTTTTTCACCCATCTGCTTTTTTTGTTTTTTTTTTTGTTTTTCAATTAATAATAATAATAATAATAATAATAATAATAATAATAATAATAATAATAATAATAATAAAAGTTATACCTGATAAAATAAATGCTTTCGTCCAGTACTCACTCGTTCATTGTTTCCTCTTGTTTTATAAAACTATTCGTATTCGTACACTCTCAGCCAGTTCGCCTAATTTCCTCGTTCTCTGCGTCATCATCAATATACCCGAAGTATGTATGTACTTACAGATATATACATATATACATATATATATATATATATATATATATATATATATATATATCTGTATATATCCTGTGATTCCTTTCGGTTATATATTGTACTAGATAACGTTGAATGTAGCCGGTCTCGTTAAGTTTGAAAGGGAAGCCGCCGCCGTCGCCGCCATGAATAAATTCCAACGCAACAACGCCTTCAAATGTATTATACAGTTCTGCGGAAAAGTAAGAAAAATAAAAAAGAAATGAGATTTTGTTTTTTTTTTTTTTTTTTTTTTTTTAAGAATTATGACAACAACGACACGTTATTGCAATTTTATATTCTAAACCATTATATAATATGTGTGTTACACATATTAATCAATAGGTGAAACGTTCTTTATGTTTTTTTTTTTCCTTTTTTTTTTTCCTAAGGAATATTTCGATTATAATTTCTAATATAATTATCATAATTAATTCTCGTGAACAATTGCACGTTGATCTGTGCATTGAAATTGATTGTGATAATTTATATATATATATATATATATATATATATATATATATATATATATATATATATATATGTATGTATATATATTTTTATTAATGATTTAATTAATTTATTAATTTATTTATATATTCGCAATATAATCGATCTAACGAACGAATTAATTCTGACAATTATTATTATTATTATTATTATTATTATTATTATTATTATTATTATTATTATTATTATTATTGTAATGTAACATGTCAATATACATTAATCCAGTTAATGAATTAATTCTGATAACATTGATCCAATCGTATCGTCTTAATTCTGACGTTGAATTAATGTAAAAGGATTAATATGACATAATAATATTAATAATCTTGACCTTATCGTTCGAATAATCTAATTCATATTCATTTCTCTCCATATCGAATTAATCGGATTAATTCGTTTAATATTAATTCTTTGCGATTATCTTCATGCATTCAATTATCGAATTCATTTTTCTGACAATGCCGCCTTCGTCCATTATCCAATTATCAAATTAATTCTCGAGATATCAAATTTGACATAAAAGAAAAAAAAATAAAAAAAAAAAAAAAAAAAAAGAAATAAATAAATAAATGAGTGAATAAAAAGAAAATAAATAAAAAAAAAAAAAAAAAAAAGAAGTATCATCCATATTAAAAATATTATCAAATGGAAGGATCGCTTAGAATCTAATATACCTATATATATATATATATATTACATATGCTAACACATACTAAACATATTTAATGAATATATCTTATACTAAACGATCATCATCTTACTGGAACGTATAAATATTAAAACACACTGTCAAGTATAATACACAATATATATATATATATACAAAATATTTACATACATATACATGCACGCGCACGTGTGTGTGTGTGTGTGTGTGTGTAAAACAATACGGATATAATACTCTGTCGGTTCTCATGCGAATGAATAAAACCTGAAATTAGAGCTATAAAAAAAAAAAAAAGAATAATAAAAGAAAAAGGATGAGAAGTCGCAAGCAAACAAATCCACAAAAAATAAAAAAGAATAATAATAATAATAATAATAATACTAAAAAAAAAAAAAAAAAAAATAATAAAAGAAAGAAAAATGGCATTAAAATTCAAAGAATGAAGAATAAGGAAGGACAAACAAAACAAAAAAAAAAAAAAGAAAAGAAAGAAAGAGCTACGTAACAGAGAGAGATAGAGAGAGAGAGAGAGAAAGAATCAAAAGTATTAAACTTCTTTCTCTCTCTCTCTTCCTCTCTCCCTCCCACCAATCGGCCCTCTCCCCCCTCTTCATCCCTGAATATCAACAGAAATCCCACAACTTCTCTTGAAGAGCAAATAAGCAAGAGGTAGGAGGGGAGGAGGGGGTGGACTGTAGATAAAAGTGGGGAAGAGAGAGAGAGAGAGAGCGAGAGAGAGAGAGAGAAAGAGAAAAGAGCAAACGTTGGTAGTGCGAACAAATGTTTGGAAACGTACTGTCAGACGATCGCGAAGTGTCGCGAGACAAGGAGAAGGAGATCCGTTACGCGTGCTTCTGTTTCTTATTATCGTTTTTATTTTTTTTCCTCATAACATTCCTATCTCCTACCTTAAAGTTAAAAAGAAAAAATAAAAAGCGCAATAAAATATTATCGGTCAATCGATTAAAAATATATCATAATCGACATATTAAAAAAAGACGTATTCAATTTGTGCCGTTTCAATTACGTTATGGGAATGCTAGGAGTATTTAAGTGGCTCCGAAAGTAAGTCCTTACAATTAATCATTTATGATATTATTTACATTGCAAAATTATTCATTGCTTTACAATTCAAATTATATATATATATATATATATATATATATATATGCATGTTTATGTATGTGTGTGTGTGTGTGTGTGTACGTGTGAGTTAGAAAATTTTTATAAATTAATATAAAACTTTTTATATATAAATAAAGGAAAAAATATTAACTTGTAATAATTTTCAATGTAACTTTTTCAACGTAAGATTTAACATTACTTGTAAGAGAACAAGATCAACATCTTCCATGTAATTTGAATCATACAGAGAGATGTGACCTTTATACCAAAATACATGAAGCTTATCATATTATAAACTCTTCATCGATAACTCTCTCTCTCTCTCTCTTTCATTTTTTTTTTCTTTTTCTCTTTTTCTGTTCATTTAACGAATTCATTTGAATATATATTCTTATATTTTAATATATATATATATATATATATACATATATATATATATATTAATTCTTTGAAGGAGTAACAGGCTCACCCGTCACTTTCATTAGAATCTAACGTTAGTTCTATCCTTTGCATGTATATATATATATACATGTGTACAACGGTTTTATAACATTAAACTATGTATATTTTTTTTCATTATAACATCATGATTGAAAAGGTGAAGGACGTTTACATTCGTGTCAAGTATAACGATAACAAGAACGAAACTCGGTTTAAATCTATTATTATGTTTATTTGTACATATGTGCGTCTCTCTGTGTGTATGTGTGTGTGTGTATACATGTGTATTGATAAAAGATTTTGTTAATATCTATTATATAAAGTTATTAAGAGAAGATCAACGACAAATGATTTTGAAACAATCAACATGATCTACCTTTTTTATCTGTAATATCTTTCGTTTGATTCCATTCTATTCTAAATTCTATTTTATTTGTTATCTAATATGTTAATTACAATATTAATAAAAATGATCTTTCCATTGAAATGTTTCTATAATTTTTAATATATATAATAATACTTATATACAATAGTACTTATATCTATATAATAATAATAATAATAATAATAATAATATATGCACTAAAGTATATATAAATATTAATATATTATCAATATGATATTATTAGTACAATAATATAATAATTTTTTTTTTATATACATATAACATTATTAGAGAGAAATAGAAAATTAGTTTATATATATATATATTATATATCTATACTTATAATAATTCAAAAATATTATTAACATACAAATAATATACATTATTCACATGTATCATACATTATGTATACGTATATACAATTACATTATGCAAAAGTAATATTTTAGAATTATTACATTAAAAATTTTTTTTAAATTTTATACATACACATACACATACACACACGCGCGCGTGTATGTTAAACACAACGTACGTAAAAAAAAAAAAAAAAAAAGAAAAAGAAAAAAAAACTAAACTAAATAATGTCAACGTGATCAAGTAAAACGAATTGTTTGATTTTGTACTCTGCTAGCAAGTGAACGTTTTTTCTCTCTTTTTTTTTTTTTTTTTTTTTAAATTTTACGCTCGGAAATAATTTCTCAATCTCTATTCCCACATTACCTTCCCTCCTTACTCCACCTTTCCTTAGAAAATAAATGTTCGAAAAATTTTCAAGCGTATCGAAGACACGGGCTAATTATCTCAGTGTGCCCAAAAGAACGAGAGCCTCTGTCGTTTTGATTTTACGTGTTACTTCTTAAAAACCGTTACCAGAATCGATTCTCTTACTTCCTTACCTTACCTCAGCTTAGATACACTAGATGTATGATAGCATTATTATTATTTTATAGATGTAGAAGTATTTCTCATATCTTCCTCATTTTCTCGAATATAATAAAGTAAGTACTTAGAGATCGTTACAACAGATTCCGTTGTTATTTCACTCATCTGATCTTATATCATACATATATATATATATATATATATATATATATATATGGGTGTGTATGTGTATGTGTGTGTATATATATCTAGATATAGATAAAATTGAAATGAAAAATAAATTATAATGTTAGATAATGTTTGCAAGCGAATATATGAAACAGGTAGAAAAGAAATTTATATTAATGGAATTTATTTAACTTACTTGGATGAATTTATGATATAAAAATTCCTCTTCATTTTTGTTTTTTTTTTTCCTCTTTTTTCTTTTTTCTTTTTTCTTTTTTCTTTTTAGAGAATTCTTTTCATCCTGTAAAAAAGGAAATATATTTATATTTATTTTATTTTATTTTGATTTGTCAGATGTATGTATGTATATATACATATATATATATATACGTATATATTATATATACGTATATATGTATGTAGGTCAAATTAGATCATGAAATGGAATTAGAAAGAAAATATAGTGTCGGTATAGGTAATGTTTGTAAAGTGAAATTTAGAAATTTTGATATTGCAAGTTTTATTCAATAAAATTTATTTGTTAATGTAATGGATTAATTTATTTTTATTTAAAAGATAAGAACTTCATTTTTCAAAAAATCTGTAAAAGAAATCTATATACTTATTTTCTTTTCAATCTGTTATATGTATTTAGTTTCTATTAGATCAGAAAATATAAAAATAGTATATATATTAATATATAATATATACTGATCAAATTGAAACAGAAATCAATAGAAAGGAAATTACAAAAAGAAAAAAAAAGAAAAAAGAAAAAGAAAAATACACGATATTTCCACTTCTATAAAATTCTCAGCACTTTCTATAAACAAAAAAAAAAAAATTTGTCGCATTTGTTTATGTCAAATGAAATTAAGAAATGTAATTGGAAAGAATATATAAAATGTTAGATAATGTTTGTAGGTTATGCTGAGTGATAAGAAAAAAATGTATTAAAATGAGACTTAACAAAAAAACATTTTTTCATTTTTAAAGAATTTCTTTACGACTTTTTCATTTATTTTTTCTTATTAACTTTTCAAAAATGAAAATGGAACCTCTATTTTTTTTTTCTTGTTTGCTGTAAAAAATGTTTATTTTTTTTTTTTTTTTTTTTTTTTATTTCTTTTTTTATCTCGTCACAAATATTTAGATCAAATTAAATTAAGAAATAAAAAAGTTGATAAGAAATTTGAAAAAAAAAAGTTTTTTTTTTTTTTTTTATCTCCTACAAGGAATCTATCTTATTTCTTTCTTTAACTCATTATATATACGAATACAAACATATTTACATACATACATACATACAGATAGATTAGATTGAAAAAAAGAATAAAAAAGAAAAAAAAATAGAAAAGTTAATAGAAATAAAAAATTTATACTTACAAACTCGAACGAATGAACTTTCTGAAGAAAATCTCCTCGACGAAGTAGGATGAATATTTTCACTTTCGAAATATTTTTTTTCTCATATCTCCTACAAAAAAAAAAGCAATTCTGTTTTATTTTCTAACGACAATTTGTTGCAGGATATTATTTATTTTATCCGGAAAATAACGAAACAATGCATTTCGCGCGAAATAATCGATATTTATCGCGATAACGTTAACGCATTTTACTATCTCTGCGCGTAACTTTGAATATTTCGCGACGGGTCCATTATTTTTCAACTAACGTTTTTATTGGACGAGTCCACTTTTTCTTTTCTTCCAATCGAATTCTGATTGGACGAGTCCATTTGTTTTTTGTTTTTGTTCAGTTAACCTCTTATCGGACGAGTCCATTTTTTTATTAACGATGCAATAATAAAAATCTTATTAATTCGATCATACTTTTATAATTTCTATAGAATAATCCAAATCACTGATTCAAAATACATGCACACATATATTATATACACACACACACACACACACACACGCATATATGTATCGATAAAAAAATAAATAATATTAATAAAAGTTGCACACAATTCGAAATGAAATCGACGAGACGAGTGTAACGAATTTGGCGCCATTTTTAATTGCGAACGAAATGAAAAACGTAATACCACAAAAATAAAAAAGGAAATAAAAATAAAAAAAAAAAAAAAACCTAAACTAAAGAACAAAACGAATAAATCACATCGATATGTAAAATTATATAATATGGATCGATGAGGATCAATGTCTGTCGCATTTTACGATCTGAAACTATGAAAAAGTAAATAAATAAATAAATAAGTAAATAAATATAATAAAAGAAAGTAATACATTCTTAAAACATAAATTTCGTCTCTGTTCTAATAGAATAGAATAGAATAGAATAGAATGGAATAGAATAGAATAGAATAGAATAGAATAGAATAGAATAGAATAGAGTAGAATAAGAATTTAACAGTTACCTACTTTTCTCAAGATCGTAGACTCGCTCGAATGACCTCCGTGATCTCTTGCCACGTATAAATAACGATCGTAAGATCGTAAGATCTTAAGATCTTTCTCCTCTTTCAACCTCACGTGAACAGGTGCATCTTCCTCTTACATTTTCTTCTGTAAAAATAATTCATATATTAATACTTATATTAATACTCATAAATAAATACATGCATGTAGTATTATGTATTAGTATATAAAACTATATAATTTTATACAGACACATATACAAACATAATAATATATAATTTATATAATAAAATATATACACATATACATACATATATATCTATATATATATAGATATATATATATATATAAACTATATATTAGAATATAGAATATAGAATATATGTATATATAAATATTCTAATCAAAGTAACAACACGTATCTGATTACCATTAAAAGAAGATATCCCCGTTAATATTAGTACCAACTATAGCCACTAGATAATAGTAATACGGATCTTGAAAATAAAGTCTCGGACATGATTAACATTTATTAAATATTCCAATGTGCTTTGATACTTTCTCTATTAAGATTCAAGTAATGAATGTATTTCAATGTATACAACCTGCATATGCAAATTGGATTAATAATGAGTTCAACTTGTCTTCCGTATATATAATATACGCAACCAATTATACACACGCACACACACACACACACACACATACATACACACAAGTAACATACATAAGAGTATACGTTCGTGTATGTGCGTACGTGCGTGCGTGCGTGCGTGCGTGCGTACGTGCGTGAGAGAGAGAGAGAGAGGAGAGACTGACAATGAGAAACTAGTTCTATACGAAATTCTAACGTTACATAGTAACATAAGTTATATATACAAGGTAATAATAATCAAGACAAAGGTATAAAACATTGAGAGAAAGTTTATGATCTCAACGAACGTTTAATTCGATGAAAATCGAAAAGAGATCGTTAAAATGATCCCTCTCCCTTTCCGCTCAAACCACGAATCCATTATCATTTTTGATCATTCGATCGTATTTTTCAAAGATATAAAACTCTTATATTTCATCGTTTCGTTAAAATATATATCCACGATTTTGTAATACTTTTCTATTTCTTTTTTATTAATGTCTCACGTAATTCCGATCGATTATTAATCTTTCTTATAAATATGGATTATATATACATATATTGTATTTATACTTACAGAGATATTGGCTATCGGGATAGAAGCAGACGTAGTTTGTCGAGACAATCAACCTTTTCGAAGTAAGTAACTCATAACGATTTACTAAATGTCCGTTGCCAGTTGTTGGATGGGGGCGTGAAGGGGAAAGAGGAACTCTCCCTGCACATATATACATAATATATATGTACATATACACATATACATTTATAAAAAGTAACGGTAATCGTCTAATTAGCCAATTAAAAATTACGATAAAAATGAGCCAATGAGATAACTCCTTTCATAATACGTTTACTCGAAAATTATATTCGTTGGTCCAATAAGACGTAATATATTTCGATTGTTCTGATTGGTTTTCATCCATAATTTTGTTTAGTTTAACGCTAACCGGTGGTGCCATCGTTGATCGATTATCGAATTTAACATCAGTAAAATATAATTCGGCTAGATCAGAGAAGTGAAAAATAAAAACAAAAAAAGAAAAAAAAAAAAGAGAATTAATATGAAAGGAAAGTAAAGAGAATTTCAAAGAGAGAGAGAAAGAAAGAAAGAAAGATAAAGGGGCAGAGAGAGAGAGAGAGAGAGAGAGAAAATGTCGATTTCTTATACGACGATTTGCAATGCAAAGAAACGACGACAAAGGGCGAAAAGTGCCGATGAAGTTGCGTAAGTTCGATCTCCTTTTTTTTTTTTACTTTCCTTCTATATAAATCCGGCATAACCTCATTGAAACTCATGATCATTTTATTAGACGTTTTATCGTTGAGCGTTTGCGTATTATCTCTTGTGAATAATCCTTCGAATCTGTTTAAAATCGTAAAATGAAAAACTAAGTAAATTCGGAAAATTTAGAATTCTTTGATCAATTATTTTCAAACGTAAAGATTTTTATCGCTAGGATTTGATTTACCGTTGCTTTACGGTCGCGCGAATTATCCCTTGAGAATCTTTCGAACTTGTTTGAATGAGAAAACGAAGTACGTTCGAGAAATTAACAATCTTTTTTTTTCTTTTCTTTTTTTTTTTTTTTTTTTTTTTTTTTTTTTTTTAAAGAATCGCTATTAAACCTACGATTTTTATCGCGAAGATTGATTACCGTTGCTTTACGGTCGTGCGAATTATCCCTTGAGAATCTTTCGAACTTGTTTGAATGAGAAAACTAAGTTCGTTTGAGAAATTAACAATTTTTTTTTTAACGAATCTCTATAAAATGTATGATTTTTATCGGGAGGATTGATTGCCGTTGCTTTACGATCGCACGAATTATCCCTTGTGAATCTTTCGAACGTGTTCAAATCGAAAAAGAAATTCATTTGGTAAAAGAATTATTATAAATTATACATATATATATATATATTAATGAAGAATTATTTATATCTACAATCCGCAATTAAAGTAACTGTAAGATTTTTAATTCTACGATTGAGAATCACTGCTTAATGATAATTACAAATAATATTTCGATAGCCTATCAGAACTTTTTAAAGATCGAATAAAAAATTCCCTTTTTTTTTTTTTGTTCTTTTTCAACTTTTTAAATAAATCCCTTAAATAAAATTTCGTCGTATAATGAAATGATAAAAAAAGAAAAAAAAAAAAAAAGCATTTTCGTTCGAAATCCACATATCACGATTGTTATCCTATAATTTGATAATTGATCGATCACTGTTTTGCGATTTTAATAACAAATTCTTAATTAAATTCTTAACGTTTCGAATCAATATTTAATTCAATGATAATAACGAGCATAATATGTGAATTATTTTATCGCTATATATTACAGCGTTATAGTGTTTCCTATAGTGTTTTCAAATTTTCCGCTTTTCTACGAGATATCTAAATAAATGACAAAGATAGAGAAATAGAGAGAGAGAGAGAGAGAGAGAGAGAGAAAGAGAGAGAGAGAGAAGAAAAGCAATATGGCGGAAGCAAACAAAAAAAGAAGAAGATCGAAAGGCGGGAAATTGAAAATTGTCAACAGCGACAACCTCAAGCATACGAATGACGAATTAAAATTTATTATTTCACTTTATTCCATATATATATATATATATATATATATATATATATATATATATATATCTCCACACATAAGTATACACATATATATATATTTTTTTTCTCTTTCAGTGAATCTTATCGGAACGCATTACAAGCGTTCGTAGATCGTCGAAGATTTTCAACGACTATGTTAGACGCAACATCGCAAAACAATTTAGACGTAAATGGTGGTATTAGTTTGTTAACGGAAAATGGTAAAGATGTGGAGAACGATAATAAGAATTGTAACAAGGAAAAAACGATACAACAACAACAAGAAGAAGAAGAAGAAGAAGAAGTAGAAGACAATTTGATATTATTATTGGATGTACCAAACGTAACAGCCTCAGAGATCTTTGAGATTGGTTTGGTCGCCGGAACGGAGGATCGATATTTGGAATTGATATATGCCGAATGGGAAAATACACGGATCTCGTTAAAGAGGCAAACGCATCCGGAATGTCGAAACGCGGTCAAAACCGACATGGAAATTCTCACGTAAGTTATGAGTTTCCCTTTTTCTTTTGTGATTTCGATCGAACGTGAGAAAGTCTACATTGCGATATTTCACTTTCAACAATCATTATTACTATCATCTAGTGATCATCAAATGATAACTAAGAATCCATGTCTATGAATTTTAAATATCTCTCTCTTTCTCTTTTTATCTCTCATGATTGTAATAAAATTTAAATTGAAATATTAATTAGAAATATTTTTTCACTTTCAGCAAACAGATCCCATTGCACAATTTGATTCTCAAAATTCATAAATAATTATTACAAATTTTACAAAAGTTTTTCTTTCGATAGATATAATTTTTATTCTTTTGTTATAATACAATGTATTTCAAACAGATCCGTCATACGACGTATGACGTAATCCATTATTACAAATTTTAAATATATTCATTTAGGTATATATAAAATTTGAATTGAAATACTAAAAAAAAAAAAAAAAAGAAAAAAAAATTCACTTTCAGTATCATTATATCTCATGACTCTAGACAGATATTTTAAGCATTTACTTTTGATATATATATATATATATATATATATATATATATATATATATATATATATATTATTTTATTTTTTTTTTGAAATGTTGAAAAACTAATATTTCATTTTGAGCACGGATATATTTACGTGATAAACGTGACCAGACGATATCTTAGAATCACAATGGACTTACAAATTTTAGACATATATATATCATCTTGATAAATAAATAATATTTCACGTTAAATGATATCACAAATAAATTCTAATATATATATATATCTATATATATACATTTCTCTCTCTTTGCACAATTTGTAAAAATTCCAATTGAAATGTTAACGACTGTTTTCTGAATTTCTTTTTCTTTTTCCCCTTTTTTTTTACTCCTCATTTTAGAAAAATTCGACATCCAAACATAGTGATGTTAATGGCGATGACGCATACGGAGGATTACGGGCTCGTATCGATTCTCGAACCTGTTGACTGTACCCTTTACAATTACATGCACGAGCAAGGCGAACGAATTTCCGTTCGAGAGATGGCAAGGTTCGCCGGTAAACTGGCTGATGCACTTAGGCATGCACACATGCGTGGTTACGTTCATAGTGCTATTAGTTCGCATTGCGTTTATCTCGCCTTTGGCGAAACTGTTAAACTAGCAGGATGGGAATTGGCAATCAATTTGGCTAAAGTAAGCCATTTTTTAATATTATCTTTTTCTTTTTCAGTTTTTTCTTTTTTAGTTCTTTTTTTTTTTTTTTTTTTTTTTTTTTTTTTTTTTTTTTTTTTTTTTTTCATTCGTGAATCCTCTCTATTCTTTACAAAACAAAAACAAAAACAAAAAAGATTATTGGACATCTGTTTTTTTTTTTTCTTTAACGATATAAAAGTCAACAATATCAACGAAAATATAAACAATATTGTTTCAATATATTAAGGTATATATATGCCTCGTATGTATCTCAAAAAAGAAAGAAAGAAAGAAAGAAAGAAAAAAAGGGGAGATATGTAAAATTATAAAAAAGATATATAAAAAAAAATGTATACATGTACACACACATACACAAAAAAAAAAAAAAAAGAAAAAGAAGAAAAAGAACAGAGAAAAAAAGAAAAGATCTCATCGCAAATTCATTATCATAATATATCGGGTTGTACAGTCAAATCAGATACACCCTGTATATGAAAATAGAATAGAATTTTATTATTTTTTTTTTTTTCTTTTTTTTTTTTTTCATCGTCCTATTTTCTTTGTTTTTAATCGGTAGTTGCGCCCGCTGCGTTACAACGAAGAGAAATAGCTTTGTTAATAGGAAAGATTTAATGGGATAACAGTGAATGAGGATGAGGAGGTGGAGGAGTAGGAGGAGTAGGAGGAGTAGGAGGAATAGGAGGAGGAAGAGGAGGAGGTGGAGGTGGTAGTAGTGATGGTGATGGTGGTGGTTGTACAGTATATACGTCATTTCCGTGATTCACATGACGCACCCAGCACCGACGTTGAAATGCAGGAAACTCTGGACACAACAGTGTACACCATTGTTAGTTTCCTACGAAATGTAGATTTCTGTATAAAATCGTTCTACCATGACCGAGGTTTATTGCAACGGTGCCGGATGAAACTTAAAATGCGGGATCTAGGTAGACCGGTAGAGAATAATTTGGATTCACGAAAGTCGTTCAAATGGATTTTAATTAAATGGCATGACCATGAATTAGATGGAATTTCTGTCTCTCACAGAGAGCCCTTCTTCTTTTTTTTTTTTTTTTTATTTTTCATTTCTCTCCCAACCTCCTCCTCCTCCTCTCTCTCTCTTTTTTTTGTTCCTTCTTGTTTGCTCTTTGTTTTGTTTTCTTTTGTTCTTTTTTGCAAGATGATTCATTCGTTGATTTGTTTTTTTTTTTTTGTTTTTGTTTTCTATTAATTTATTTCTTTTCTTTTATTTTTTCTGCTTTTAATTTTTCATCTTCCTCTTCTTCTTCTTCTTCTTCTTCTTTTTTCTCTCTTTTCTTTTTTTTTTTTTTTTATGTTCTATTGTAGCCAAAGCCCAAACAAGAGTACGAGGATATTTTACGTAGTGAAATATTTAGATGGCAAGCACCGGAATTATTTTCTGGTATATCTTGCAAAGAGAGCGACGTTTATGGGCTTGCCTTACTTATATGGGAAATGTGCACGAGTAAGCTTTGCATTTTATTTAATTAGTAATGTAGTTTGCCTGAATGAGACTAATGTTAGTACCATTGTACTAATTTATATTTATAAGATTTATATGGAATATATAAATAGTTTGAAAAATAAATTAGAAATTATGATTCTCGTTTGTTTTCTAATTCTTTTTTTTTTTTTTTTTTATTTTTTGTTTTTTTATTTTTTTTTTCTTTTTTTTTGTTATATTTTTCATCATTATATTTTTTATTACGTTATCATATTTTTACGTATGTTCAATTGTTTAACAGTGCATGTACCATGGAGTGGCTGCGACATAACAGAAGTCAAGAAACAGTATTTACAATTGAAACATAGTATTCCCATAGATTTATGCAATTCCATACCTTTAATTAATAGTTTATTAGAAATTGCTTTGCAAATTGATATCGCCAAACGAAATATCGATATTAATAAAATACGTAGATTGTTGCAAAGTCTTGAGGTGAGTTTGATCTACTTGCAATTGATTTAATTAATTTTTTTAGACCATTATAATTATTATTATTATTATTATTGTTGTTGATATCATCGTCATAATCATAATTTTAGATACAATACGAGCATAAGGATCCCGTATATGTCGATGAATGCAAAAAGGACAAAACAGAAATAAATAAGACAATTGTAACACCAATTGTCGAAAAATCAATTAAAACAGATCATCATAAAATCCCTTCACAAACTAATTTAACCGAAGAATGTTTGGATCTTACGACAAATATGAAAATTTTGGATCCTACGAAAAGTAAGGAATATTTGAATTCTATCAAAACTAAACAATATTTGGATCCTACGAGAACTAAGATTCGTACATGTGACTCCGAAGTTACCATAGACTTACCTAATAGTACCACCAATATAAAAAATACTTTAATTCAAAATGAACCATCGAAGGATTTTTACGATAATCATGAAGAAAATGAATTGTATTCTTTGGATCGAGAAAATAAAGAAATAAAAAAGAAAAGTAACAATGTGGATGTGGACATGTCGAAACTAAAATCGTTCAATACATTTAGAAAGTCTCAACAAATGAAAAAGTCTATGACATCGAATAATTTAAATAAAAAAGTAATAATACCTAAAAATCTTTCGGAATCTGATAATAGCTCAATATCATCGTCATCCCTTGGTGTTAACGATCTTGTCGAAGATATTCCAATTGATGTAAATGCACGTCTCAATTTGCAACGTCTTAAAGAACTTCTTGCTAATAGAAGAGAACGTTTTTTTAATGGTATCCGTTCGCCACAATTGTATCAACAAAGACAAAGTTTAAGAAGTAATAGCAATATAAATTTTAAAAGAAAATGTTTAAACTTAGAATAAAATCCTTTAAATATTTATTTTATTCCAATAGATTCGATTAAGGACACGGAGCTATTGTCCAAAGTGAAAAGTAAAGATTACGAGCCGCATAAACCCGCAAGTCATAAAACATGTTTAGAACCAAAATTTAACAAATCTCCTGGCTCATATGATTCATCTTACGTATCACCGAGTCAAGCAACTCGCAAAGTATTTTTTGCATGAATAATTCTTTTTTCTTTTCTTTTTTTTTTTTTGTTTCTCTATTTATCATTAAATGTTTTTATGACGACAATGATGTTTATTATCGGTTAATTTTTTTTTTTTTTTTTTTATATCAATATTCTTCTTCTTCTTTTTCTTCTTCATATAGCAACCTTACTCGCAGATGCCTGCCAATATTAAAAATGCAATAATGCAACCACGGGTACTAATCCCAGATCCTCAAAACTTTTTCGAATCATCCTTATGGAAAAAAGAAAAAGAAATTTGTATATCGAAAATGAGGAAAGAGGACAAAAATGAAGTGGTATCAACGTTATCTAAGATTAATATTTAATGAACTAAATTGACATCGATATATTAATCTTTTAATTTAATTAACAGCAAACATCTGAAGAAAGTTCTGAAAATATTTCTACGAAATTAGATATCATAAAACATTCAGAAATATTTAATACAAATAAAAAATCAGGTTTGTGATAAAGGATTATATATATATATATATATATATATATATATATATATATATATTTTATTAAAAAATTGCAATACTTTTAATAATAGGTAATATTATAATAAAAAATATATTTATTTTTATTTTTATAGAAAAAAATGTGCAAAATAATAATACTTATTGAAATAATATAATATAATATAAATTTTTTCTTTTTACTTTAAATATATATAAGTGATAAAGAAATATATATATATATGTATATTATAAAAAAATTGCAATACTTTTAATAATAGGTAATATTATAATGAAATATATTTATTTTTATTTTTATAGAAAAAAATGTGCAAAATAATAGGGTACTTATTGAAAATATACCTGAATCGGAGGAAATAGTGTATAATAAAAATAACTCGTTACAAGTTCTGAAAGATGCATTAGATCGAGCAACTGAAATAATTTGTTCGACGTCTACTCAAAATGATGCGATTACATCATGCTTACCTTCACAATCTTATAATAATAATAATAATATAACAAAGAACACGTACATTAATAAACCTTTTATCGACAAAGCATACGATTTGACTTATACCGATGATATAGAAGAAATAAAAACTAAAAAGAAAATGGACTATATATGTAGATCATCTTTATTAAATAAAAATATGTCTATCGATATTGAAACATTGGAAAATAATGTTTATGACTCTAAGACTGATATGAATAATTTTATGAGTGAAGATGGAAAATATGAAAAAATTATTCGACGTTTCAAAAATCCAATTCATAATTCTGATACGATAGAACCTAATAATAAAAAAGTATCCAATGAAATTTCATCCAAAGAATTCTTTTCACCAATATCGATTGATGAAAAGCATGATTTTCAATTGCCCTTTCCATCGACATTAGATAATAATTGCAAGGCCTGTAATAATAAAATGTCATTACAAAGACGACGTTCTTTACCAGCTACATTTCCACATCCAAAATTAGGAAATAATTTGCAATTGGGCAAATTACCGATACGTAAGGCTGTAAGTACAATGATAATAATTCATTAGAAATTATTCCAACGTAATTTATATTTATATTTCATTATTTCAGGATCATTCAATAAATAGCTCTATAGAGGATTTCTATATTGACGATGATAATTTAGAATTGATGAATTTAAATATTAATATGTTGTTATTGGACGATGAAATGTTCTATGATAATTATTTGTTTGATAAACAAACAGTTTAAAATCTTCTTTTAAGGCTGACATTGGTTTATTTTTTTTTTTCCTTTTTTTTCTTTTTTTTTTTGTATTCTATTGATTGAATTTTATTCACAAGTTTAGTTTTTTTTATAGATTTGACTAATACTAATATTAATTAGTAAACTTCAACAATGGTTGGTAAACAAAGTATTAAAGAAAAAAAAAAAAAAAAAAAAGAAAAAAAGAAGAAAAAAAAAACAGAAATAAGTGTTCAAGCTTTGTTCTTACTGTTAAATAAACACTACCAAAAAACAAAAAAGAATTTAATTCATAGAATATATTATTTAGTTACACTTTATATATATATATATGTTTCTTTTATGTATTAATAGACAATAATTTTCTATCCTTATGATGTAATTTAATAATACAATTACTTAATACGAAATATTTTATTTCATACTATAGAAAATAATTGGATTTATTTAAATTGACAAAATATAAATATAAAATATATATATATATATATATATATATATATATATATATATATATATATATATATGTATATATCATAAAGCAATTATAATAGCAAAACTTAATTGAAATATATGGAAAAATTAATTAACGATTAAAATATAATTTTTCTATCTTCTTCCAATCTACGTGTGCTCATCACAAGTAAATGTATATTTATAATAAAGCATTCTAATGTACAGGAATATTACTTTCAAGATCTTTTTCACTTAGTATTTAAATATTTTCTTATATTTGAGTTAAAAATTACGAGTTAAAGAATAAATAAAGAAGAAGAAAAAAAAAAAATAAATAAAAAGAAAGGACAAATTTGCAAAGATATTATGCAGCTGCATACATATACCTTAATTTTTCTTTCAATATTACTATATTTATTACTTAATCATGAAATATATAGATTATTTGGAAAGTCATCCTTCAAGTATTATATTCCTAAACCAAATACAGAAACAATACAATACATAGTCTTGTTTTCCCAACGTACAGTACAGCTTCCATCGGTTGCATTATCCCAAAAGCATGAACTAGCCGTATGTAATCCAGCTCCATTTTTTTGCATGATTGTACATGTGACTATATTAATTGAAAAAATCAATATGGTAAATATATAATATAATTTGTTAATTAACAACAATATATATCATTGATATACAAACCAATATATTTATATGGTTTTTGCAGTCTTGTAAGATTTCCTAGACAAGCTTCAACGACGTTTGATGTCCATTGATTAACTTTATTATGCTGATAAGCATTTCCACCGATGGATACTTCAATAGCTTCTTTAATAATTTTGCTTACAGTATCGACCACAAATTGTGTCTGAAAGTACAAGAATGATTAGATAATTTATACGACTTATGACAAATATTTTATTCAAATATAATTCCATTTTCAAATGATAAGTTCATAACATATATTTTCATATTTTCCAAAAAAGAAAAAAAAAGAAAAAAGAAAGAGAAAAACGACGTAAGTATATATAAACTTTTCATGAATAATATTGTAATTCTTTTTTAATTCTTTTTTCATTCTTTTCTCTTTCTTTCTTTATTTTTATTTTATTTTATTTATTTATTTTTTTTCTTTTTTTTTTTTTTTTTTCTCTTGAAAAAACAATTACTAACCTCTTCTTGCATATCCTCCATGACGATAAATTATTAAGAATATATTTTAACGAAGAATAAGGAAATAATTTTTATTCCTTATATTATGTTACTTCGCAATGTAGTCGTATAAATGAATAAATCCTTGACAGCTTACAGGCGTGACACTTTCATACGTCAAAATATTTTTGTAAAATGACTGCACTAGGATATTTAACCAAAAATTGACATAAGTAATACAAGTAGTACATTTTATATATATATATATACATATATATATGTATGTATATATATATATATATATATATACAATCTATTTGTTCTTTTTCCTTTTTTTTTTTAGATATACGAAAAGAAAAAAAGAAGAAAGTTCGTAATACAAATCTCGAACAAATTCGATAGCTCTATTTCCTTCACATTTATGGTACGTTCATATTTAATACATATAGAACATAGTACGAGAAGCAGCTGATGCCGCCATATTAATTCCTTACGTCACGTCGATAAATAGAACATTTCAATTATGACATAAATTTTGTCGTATCAAAATTTAATGGTATTAATTGACAGAAATTAAATTCTATTCGTTTGACGACATTTTCTATTTTATTTTAAAGAAATAAAAATATAAAAGTTTGTTCTTAACAATGGACAAATTTGATTGGTTCATATAATAAAATTCGACCAATCAATTTAAAGTAATAGACGAAGTACAAAGTGTCGCAAATATTTATAACCTGTTCAAGTTAAACATGTTCAAGTAAAGAAAATTATATTAAATTCAAAGAAAAATTAAGAATATTATAATCGAGAAACATTAAAAAGACTGATTTCCATTACAGCAACATATTTTTTTTCTGCAATATGTTGTTACAACATTTCATCAATAAATTGATATTTGATGAATTAATTAAAACCAATCATCATTTGATCAATCTGAAAGGTTTACAATATTTTAGCACTGGAAATATATTGATGGAACGTGTACCACGTAATATAAAGGATTGTTCAAAATTTTTATCTGGTATAAAACCTATAACTCCAGAAGATACAGAGCCTAAAGCTGAAACTGATACAAGTTTCTCTTGGTTTAAATCAGAAGCTCCTCCACCTCAATCATTGTCTTTGGGTAATGTTAAAATGTGGTGGGAATATAATAAGAAATTATTGTATGTTAAAGAACAAGAACTTAATTCTGATAGAATTAATGTACTGGGTAGTAACATAGCTGCTGCATATTTCATTATTGAATGGAATGGAAAAGTAAAGTTTAAAAATACTGATTGGTTAGCAGCATCAAAGAATAAACCTGTACGTTTACCGAATTCATATAAATCAAATTATGTTATTACTGGAATTGATGCAAGTAATACATTAATATCATACGAAGGACTTAAAAATATGAATTTCCTTTATCATTTAAAATGGCTCAGTTTTAAGGGTTGCGAATATATTGATGATTGGTGTGTCGACAAAATAGCTGGACAATATCAAACATTAGAGTATTTAGATATATCTGATTGTAAAAATGTTACTGAAAAGGCATTAGAAGCATTATACAAATTACGTAATCTAAGAATATTAATAGTAACAAATCATAATAAATCTGCAGCATTTGAATTGACATGTTTTATGTTAGAAGAATGTAATTCAAATTTAAAATGCGAGATTTTAAATTCATGGTATGCGAATAAATTAGATGATAAAGAAAAATCAATAGATTAACAATTTAATTGTATAAATATAATATTCGTATGTACAAATAATGTCATGTATTCTTAATGATATTTCTTAATTTATTTTTTTCTCTATACTTCTTAACGTAATATAATTCAGCTTTATTGGTGATACCGTATGTTCTTAAATTTTCTCTATCATTTAAGAGCTGTACATTGTCGAAACATAAGTTATATTTTTTCCAAACGTGTTTCCAACTTATTTTCTTCTTAATATTATCTCTTTTGAAGCATAAGTTAGTATGTCTCTTGATGGCTCTTTTTAAATCAAGTACCGTAGTTGTATGGGTGGGTACCTAAATTTAAACAAATAAAAGTTATTCCAAATATACAAAGGATTCGAGAATTTAATTATCATCAATTAAAGTAAAATGACAAGAATATATTACCACGATAGAAAGTTTTGGCAATTCTCCACGATTTAAAAATAATGTTATCGCCTGTCCCTGAGCCACAGCTATTTGTGCTTTAATTTCTTCAACTGTTACGTTCAAGGGTAATCCAGAGAGAAAAGGATCACTTTCGATTACATTATCTATAGCTTCTTTGGTCAATTTAATCAATTCCTGATGATCCAAATCTGACTTTGTATTCTCATTAGAAATAATTTTTTCTTTCTTTTCGTACGTCATATCGTCTAAATTATTAATATCAGCGAAAATACTTTGTTCTTTGATGTCATTCATGTTTTCATTTATGTTTTATTTATTCAGATTTTACACTTCTATTATATCAACAGTATTATGACAATATTATGTACATATATATATATATATATACATAGTTTATTTGTGACGATCTCGTCGCGACTGTTACGCCTCCTCCGGCAAGACATATAACTAACATGCCTCAGCGCCACCAAACGCACACGTGAGAAACCAAGTAAACAAAGTAAAAGACAACAAAGATTTTAAAAACAAAGGAGACAGCAAAGACCCCAGTAATACAAGAGATATCATTCAGTCTTCCTTCGACTCTTCTAGAGATCACAGTCATACATGGTAGAAGTCATAGTATGATTATACCTACTGTATATCGAACAAAACTAAACAAACATATTACAATTATTACTTACTGTGCAAATTGTTCTTTCTACATAATGGGACCACGATAAATCCACATATAAAAATTACTGCAGTCTATCGTAAGTAAGACGAATTAAAATCCGATAGATAAAATAGGATCAACAAATATTATTACCTAGAGCGTTCAAATCTTTATAATTTAGTGATATGTAGGTAACTAAGAAAACATCTTTGGCGCCATCTGTAATACTAGAGACAAGTTTAATGGACGCTTTCAAGAATTGAATACTTGCGCCGTCTATGTCACGTGACTAAATTCGAAGTAGAGATTATTATGGAACTAAACATAGGAAGGATAACATCGAATTAGAGAAGTCAGAGACAATTGTAAGTAAAATAACTTTCTTATTAAAAATAATATTTCATTCGTGTTATATATATATATATGTATAAATCGCTTAAACATATTATGATTACATTAACAAAGTTGTTATAACAATATCATTACGTCGTAATTTTTAAACGCCAATTACATAACCTATACTTTTCAAAAGGTTACATATCCTTTGTATATATATATATTTAATATTACAAAAATACATATTCTCCATATTTTATATATATTTCTATCTTTTTCTTTATGTTTGTATTTTTTTTAAGATATCACACGTTAGTTTTTCGATATAATTGAAGAAAATTACAATTCGTATGAGATAATTATTTAGTAACGAAATATCAATTACGACTAATTGTATAATTTAGCTTAAATTTAATCTATAATCTACAAGTATTTTATAAATCTATTTTAAACGATTCTGTTTAAACAAGACGATATACAAGGATGAAAATATGTTATTATCCGTCGTGCATATATATATATGTATATATACATAGATATATTATAGGACGTCCATTTTGATAATGGAAAAAAAAAAAAAAAAAAAAAAAAAAGAACAACAACAAACAAACAAACTAATTATATTCGAAATCATCGCGTTCTTGGTGTAATTTTTAATTTTATTCCGTCCTTATTAACGAGAACTAATTCGGATATAAGACGAAGTTTGTCTTCGGTAATTAACGATTCGATATGATAAGACTTTAATATCGATAAGATGAACACTTTAACGACTATTGTCGCGAATTTCGATCCTATACAATTGCGTGATCCCGCGCTGAATGGTATGAACGTGTACGACGGTAATTTAGGGCTACTTGGTAAAAATCTTTCGGGTTTGTAGACATCGGGATCGGGAAAATAGCGAACGTCTCGATGTAACAGATATGAGTTTATTAGGACCGTCGAACCAACTGGAATATTGTGTCCCACTAAACGAAGAAGAAGAAGAAGAAGAAGAAGATGAAGATAAAAAAATAAACAAGAAATCGATGAAAATATTCTCCTAATTTTTTCTTTTTTCTTTTTTTAATTGATAAAAAAAAAAAAAAAAGAAAAATTTAGAATTTAATTGTCATGTATATAATACTTACGTATTTTAATGGGATTATAAATTTGTCTGGCGATTAATGGAACCACCGGGTAGAGACGCCATGATTCTTTGATGCATGCGTCCAATAGAACTAATTTGTTCAATGTTTCTAACGTTATTTCTTTGTCACCAACAATCTCGTCATATTCGTCTAGGATTTGTTCCTAAAAATTTTGTAAATGTTATTTAACGATTAACATTATTATAATTATATAAAATTTCATTGATTATTAATACGAATGTTGTTATTATATATTAATTAATTAATTAATTAATTAATTATATATATATATATACGCATATATTATATCGTTGTTAATATATTATTAAATTTAATTTAAATTTTAATTCAATTTAATATAATAAATATGTCGAATGAATCGTTAATTTATTAATAATAATAATAATAATAATAATAATAATAATAATAATAATAATAATAAATATATCGAGTCTTTTGATTTGGTTATTTTTTTCTTTCTTTCTTTCTTTTTTTCTTTTTTTTTTTCTTTCTTTCGAAAAATAGGGCACAAAAATGTAGTTCATATAGATTAATATTATATACATTATATTGATCGTTAAATCGTATTATTTAATATTTTAATTATTAAATAAAATTTAATGATTCATATTTAGAGTAGTTAGTTGTAAATAAATTTATTTATTTTTTTGTTTTAATTTGAACCTTTTTTTTTGTCTTTTTTTTTCCCTTTAAAAAGATGTGTTACCAAAAAAAATAAAAAAAAATAAAAAAAGAAAAGTAAAGTTTAAATTAATAAAAACCTGATATTCGGGTCGTCTTCCCAAAGCATACAATATCCAGGATATGCTTGTAGCTGTTGTATCGTGGCCAGCAAACATAAACGTATTGACCTCATCGCGAATGTTAGTATCAGTCAAGATTGTACCGTTTTTCGATATTTCTAATAAAAAATCCAACAGAGCACGATGTTTCTTTATTGGTTTGTTAGAATCGTCATTTTGATTGTTTATCCATTCCTGTTTTCTTTCGGCTATAATCTAAATAGGATAAAAGATTTAAATTATTTAAATATTAATATTTAATTATATTAACAGACACATTCACGTATATATACATATGTATACGTATATATGTATATGTATATATATATGTATATCTTTATATATTGATTATATGTATTAACATTGTTTTACCTTATCAACGAAACTATGAATAACTTTAAGAGCATGATCGTGTTCTCTTCCTAATTTTGTCAATCTGAATATCAAGTTGAACGATGTCCAAACATTTGTAAATCTATACTGCATGATTTGAGACATTCTAAAATAGATTTTAGAAAGAGGAATTTAGAAATTGTTTCAACTTTTATTATTATTATTGTTGTTATTGTTATTATAACAATTTTCTTATATTATAACTTCTATTATTATTAATAATATAATTTTATTATATTATAATATTTTATTTCATTGAGTATTAACATTTTGTAGATTATACTATTAATAATAATAGTAATAATAATAATAATAATAACAATAATAATTTTTTTACAATAATAACAATAACTGAGAAATTATTATTAATTGTTATCATCATTACCATCATCATCATCATTATTGTTATTGTTATTATTGTGAAAAAAAGAAAAGTCAGAAAAAAGAAACAAAAAATTTATATATGCTTACCTGGTCACAGCCAAAACGTATTCGTTGAAAAAATTAGTTTGCGCATTAAGTTGGTACTCCATAGCACTGTCTATAAAAAAGAAAGAAAAAAAAAAACAAAAAAAAAAAACAAAAAAAAAAGAAAAATGAAAGAAAAGAAAACAAAAAGGAAGAAAAAAAAATAAGAAAAGTAAACGAATTTTTTGAAATGATAAAATGCACAAAGTGAAATTAGGATTAAATGGATAAATACAGATGGCGCGATGTAATCGATTAGAGATTCTCATTTATTCGATCGAATATAAATTTTTTTCTTTCTTTCTTTTTTCCTTTTTTTTTTTTTTTTTATTGACACTTAAAGGTTAAATAACTAATAAAAAGATTTTCCTTTCAGGATAATTATATTCAAAATTCGTCGTTTTAATTTTTTCTTTTTTCTCTCTTTTCTTTTTTTTGGTTTTTTTTTTCCTCTTTTTTTTCTTTTTGTTTTTAAATTCAATGCACGAACGAATTGACGTCAGAGTCATTAAATGGCCACCTTATTTTCAACGAGTTCAAATTTATGGGATCGATTCGAATCGATGGATTCTCGATTGGGACGATTCGAAAGTAGACCTTTCAATGGTGGACAACAACAACAACGACCGTCGTCGAGTAAATTTAAAGGTGAAAAAAATTTAATTGAAAAATCGATAAATTACGAACGATCTAATAATAGTCAAGCCGATAAGAAAATTTTATCGACGAGGAAGAGGCATGTGAATTATTATATTTCGAATGAACCATCGTCCTCGTCACCAATGATCTCTACAAAAAGTCTCAGGAATGTTTCGAACAACAAGGACAATTCTTTCAAAGTACGAATTCCTTTAGTATGTCTTTCGACATTTTCCCCCTTCCCCTTTTTTTTTCGTTTTGTTTTATTTTATTTTTATTTTTTTAATAGGTTTTTTTTTTTTTTTTTTTTTTTTTTTTTTTATATGGAATTAAATACTTCCAGCTCGCCTGAGGACTTTATTGCCTCACAATAATTTTAATTTCTGACTTGTAGTCGGTTAATCAGTTTTTTTTTCTTTTTCTTTTTCTTTCTTTCTTTCTTTCTTTTTTTCTTTCCTTTTTTTTTTTTTTGCGAGATAGAAAGCGATTTCGATCAACAAGAAATATCATGAAAGTTTCATGAAAAAAGATTTGTGCGTCCTAGCGAACGCCATCTTAGCCATGTCGTTTGTTTTTCTTTCGTTCATTTTTGCAATTTTTCTTTTCCTTTCTTAAAACCGTAACTCATATTTTCTATTACGATAATCAGGTAAAGACGTCGGCCTTACTCTACGAGATAACAGAACGTATAAATCGATTGGCACAACCGCGCATACGAACGAACGTTCTCGATCCAACAGAAAATCGTACAAATTTGAATAAAAAAATTCCAAAGGCAACGCCAAGAATTCTCGAACTTTCGAAACCAAAAACAATTTACGTGCCACCATCTAAATTACTTCATTACGTCGCACCGGCTGCTTTATTGGCAACTCGTTAGTAAACGCACACACACATACGAATGTATATATATAATAATTTTTTTCATTTTTTATCATTTTTTTTCTTTCTCCACCCACTCACCCATTCCTCTACTTCCTACACACACACACACACATACACACGAATATATATATATATATAATTATTTTTCTATTTTTTATCATTTTTTTTCTTTCTCCACCCACTCAACCACTCCTCTATATTACACACGCGTGCACACATACATGCATGCATACACATACGCCCACAAAAAGAAAAAATGTTCTCCTCACTTCGTTAATAATTATTTTTATTTATTTATTTATTTTTCCTTTTTTTTTTTTTTTTTTTTTTTTTTTTTAATAACAAATATTTAGCAACCGAACGTATAATAGAATTATCAAGACCGAAGAGGAATCAAAAGAGGACGTTTATGAGAAAAAAGAGAAAATTAATTTATGCCCCGTGCAATTCGAGGATATTGTATTTGGCGCGTGCAAAAAGTTCGAAATTTTATGATCTAGAAACAACGTCCTCGGGACATGGAAAATTATTCAGGTAATAATATCTCGCGTGGAGGGTATAGAAATCCAAAAAAAGAAAAAGAAAAAAAAAAACAAAAATAAAAAATAAAATCCTCGTAAAAAACAAACAAAAAGGAAAAAGAGAAAATTCGATCGAAGTCCTTAGGTAGTTAGCATAATAAAAGAGAAAACAATAATAATAATAAATAAATAAATAAATAAATAAATAAATAAATAATATATATATATATATGATAACAATAAAAAAAAATATATATATATATATGAATAATAGTAATAATTAAATATAAAAAATAAAAACAAAAAAAAAAAAACAAAAAATAAATAAATTTAGGACGGAAAGAGAGAAGTCGAGGAAGGTGACGAATAATATGAGGAATTCGACATTAGAAAAATCTACGAAGGAATTTATTTATAAGACGAATCGTACGAGCAAAAACGTGAGACGGGAAAGGTTGACGATGAGGAAGTGGAAGAGAAAGGGAAGATGGAGAAGTAGGGGAGATACTGTTAGACAGGATCCAAGGTCCTCGAACTCCGATAGAACGGTCATTACTATCGGTCAGGACTATGATCCCTATGAAAGTATAACGAGGAAAAGTAAATCGAAGAAGAGTAAGAGGATTAGGAGATGGAAGAGAAGGAGGAGGAGTAGGAGGAGGGGGAGAAGGAAGGAAGAAGAAGAAACAGAAGAAGAAAAAGAAAAGAAACGAAAGCAAATAAAAAAAAAGAAAAAGAAAAAAAGAATTCTCTCGGCGCAGAATTAAAACGATCATGTGAATCTATTTGAAAGGTATAAGTAATAATAAATCTTTAACGGCGATTGATAAATGTTAAAAGTTCAAATGACAAAGTAAATACTTACCACAAATCACGTCTAACATAGCACGTTTTGCATATGGTACGATGTCGAAGCTCTTGCCAATCTCTTTCTTGAGACAGCTGATCATAATTTTAACCTCATTCGTAGCGCTATTGAGATAATCCTCAAGGAGGCCACTGTGAAAGGTCGGTGTTAGTAACTTCCTACTGTGATACCAAACCTCGCCTGAAAATAAAAAGAATATATATATATATATATATATATATATATATATATATATATATATATATATATATATACACATGTACACACATACATACATACACGTGTGCATGTGTATATATATGTATACGGAGACATACAGACATACATAAATTGAAGATAAATATCTTAAACGAGATTTGTGTTAAATTAACGATTTATTCCATTTATACGAAATATTTTTATATTATGCAAACATATTTGTCATCTTTCTGTGTCTCTCTCTCTCTCTCTCTCTTTTTCTCTCTGTGACATTTTCTATCTTCATTGATATCATCATCATCATCACGATTGTTCGATAAATAAAGCTAATAGTTCCTGCGATAATTTCGAATCTCAAGGAAAAAAGAAATTATATAATATTGTTCTCGAATAATTTGAATAATACCAATACTCTTTTTTTTTAAGCTTGTAGTTTTACTTTCATTAAGAAAAGAAAATTAATAGTAATAATAATAATAATAATATGCATAAAAAAGTTTCAGGAATGAGTGACCTTTGATTTTGACCCAGGATTATGTGGGTCAAAAGTTTCTATATGATTAAAAAAGATCATAAGGAAAGAAAGAAAAAGAAAAAGAGAAAACAAAAAAGAGAGTGAAAAAGAGAAAGAGAAGAAAAATGATATGAAATAATGATAAGTCTAAAAATTTTCGTAGAAAAACGAGTGACTAATTAATATGTAATTTAAGAAAAAAAAAAAAAAAAAAAGAAAAAAAAATGTTTTCTAAAAAAAAAAATTTATTCAGTCTGCTCAGGAATTTTTTGTGAATCCGATCTATATTTGGAATCTCGTTTTGAAATGATAATACAACGATGTTTTATCAATCGACGAAATTGAAAAAAAAAAAAAAAAAGAAAAGATTCTCTCTCTCTCTCTCTCTCTCTCTCTATCTCTATCTCTTTGTCTATTACGTTAGCGTTTAAACAAACCAAAATGAGAAGTTAGATCGATGTTTCAAAATTCGTCGAATTTCCAAATTTCAAATTTTTTCATATTTGACATTATGACCTTGATATTTATTCTTATTTATTATAACAGATAGTCGATAGATTTCAAACGATTTATATTTTGTTAAGACGCGAAAGAAACTAGTTGCCTCGAGCATAGATCGACGATTTCATTTTAGAAATCTTTCGAATGATTTCAGGACTCTCTCTCTCCCTCTCTCTATATATATATATATATATATATATATATATATATGTATGTATGTATGTATGTATGTATGTATGTATGTATGTATGTATATAAATATGTATATAAAGAAAAAACGAAAGAAAAAAAGAAAAGATAAATGAATAAAAATCCAGAAAAAGAAGAAGAAGAAAGAAAAAAAAAAAAAAAGAAAAAAGCAAAAATCAGACGCTAACCGAATCCTCGCGATTTTTCTACTTTAAAATTCCATTCGAAAGTAAACCGGTATTATAAAAGATGAATATAACATTGTAGATAAAAAGGTCAATCGTGTTCGGTGTAACCTTTCCACGTTTCCTATTTTTTTTCTTTCTTTCTTTCTTTCTTTTTTTTTCTAATTTTTATTTCTTTTTCCTCTCTTTTTTCTCTTATCTTTTTCGTCCTTTTCTTTTTTTCCTTCTCGAAATTTTTTTCCTCCATTTTTTTCTCTTTTCTAACTCCTTTCTTTTTTTTTTTTTTTTTCATTTTCTCTCTCTCTCTCTCTTCCTTATTTGTCCCTAGTATTACGTAATCGAAAGGAATTATTGGCTTTCCTTGGATCGATTAGAAAGGAATGCCAATGATATAAAAATAAAAATAAAAATAAAAATAAAAATAAAAATAAAAATAAAAATAAAAGTGGAAAGAAAAAAAAAAAGAAAAGAAACGAAATATTCGACTTTCACGCTTACCGTTACTGGTGATTAATCCATTGCCAAGCCATGGATTTAGGTATTTGTAATCGAAGCTTTTATTTATATGAATCCTGCTACTTAGTAAAGGTTGGACCGTTTCAACTTTGTAAAGAAAGATGAAGGGACGTATACCGACCCAAACTAAAAATATATCACCAAATCGGTGGCTCCATTTGACCAGATTTGTAAAGAATTCTGTAAATTAATAAACAAGGATTATCATTTAAGGGTTTAAAAGATCAAAAGAAGAAAAAAGAAACAAGAAAAAATCGTTAGGGAGAAAAGTTGATAAGAAATAATCAATTAAAAAATAATAATATATCTCTGAGATATATAGTACAAAATTAAATTCTTCTTGTTTTATTTTTTCTATCGAAACATAACAATTGGATTCAATATATATATATATAAATGATAATAATTAAATATATAAATAATATAAAAGCATTGCTATACTTTGTTTTAATCTCACACGATACATGTACGTAATATATATATATATATATATATATATATATATATAGATATATATATTGTATCAAATTTTTGTCAAATTCGACGTTAAAAATCGAATATCAAACGTCTGATAGAACACATCGAATTATTAAATACATAAATAAATATTTTTAATAAAACGTGACATTGCAATATCAACAATAATTCAAAAAATACGAACGTTCGGATAATGCTACATTGTGATAGCACGATATCGTATAACCCCGACGAATTAATATTTTCATTAAAAATATTACGAGATATGGGTCAGTAGTTAGTCTAAAGGATTTTTAATTGTCCTAATACAAGGAAGAAAAGAATTCGTGGGAATAATTTGTGATTTGTTGTTTGCCAAGTCTTTGATGGTCATTGACCTCTCTCTTTCTCTCTCTTTCTCTCTTACTCGTGGCATATAAGTAGGGCTTTTGCAGCTACATATATATATATATACATCATATACATATATACATATATCGAGGCAAACAATCAACGCTATTATCGTTAGCTTCTAGGCATCTTCGTTGCTCACTTCGTTGCAAATATGAGAGAAAGAGAAAGATATAGATAGTGATAGAAAGAGAGAGAGAGGAAGAGAGAGAGAGAGAGAGAGAGAGAGAGAGGGATGAGAGTGGGAGAAAGAACGGAAAAGGGAGTGAGGGAAGGGGCTAAGGGTAGGAGGAGGGGAAGAGAAGAACGGTGGACGGTGCTGCACGTGCAGCATGTTGCTTGCGTTGGTAAAAGGAGTGCTAAAGTCTGATGGCGCACTGACCGGACGTTGACCGTAAAAATGGGCAAGGCACGTGTATTTGCACCGAGGACGACGAGTTGCAGGCACCTCTATAACCATGGAGGAGAAAGACTGTGAGACCTTGGAAGTGCAATAATAATGGCGACGACTACAACGACAAGGACTACGAGGACGACTACGAAGAGGAGATAGAGGAGGATGTAGAGATGGATGAGGATGAGGAAGAGGAGGAAGAGGAGAAGGAGGATGAGAAGGAGGATGAGAAGGAGGAGGATGTAGATACTGAAAATAAATATCCTTGAAAGGTTCCTCGATAATCTATTTTAATTCGTTTCGAAACGAATAAGAAAGTAATCGTGTCAAACCCTTCTCCATCTATCTCCTCATCTCATCCCCTCTAAGAGAAGATATTTAACCCTTTTAAGAAAGAGACAGAGAGAGAGAGAGAGAGAAAGAGAGAGATCATATTTTTCTTTTATTTCGTTTCTTTTTTTTTTCTTTTTTTTTTTTATTGCCCTCTACGAATCTTCAAATTACACGAACAAGTAGTACATACAGGAGATTTGAATCATACGATTTATTTATTTTCGAACAATTTGAAATTAGAATTGAGTATATACGATCTTTTCTTTTTTTTTTTTTTGCGTTCGATTGATCATTGTTCGATCGTTTTATGATCGTATTTTGAACAATTTCAATTATCATATCGACGATATATCAAACAAGACAAATTTCGTCGTATGTTCAAAGCGATATATATATATATATATACATATTTTTTTTTTGTTTTCTTTTTTAATCACTTCCTATCTTATCACAGTCGGTTCTTCACGTGCGTTATGGTCTTTTTAATTTTTCTTTTCTTTTTCTTTTTCCTTCTTCTTTATTTATTTACTCAGAATCTAAAGTCAAAGTTGAAACGTTTAGATTAAATTCAAATAGTATGATATTTAAACTGCGTACATACGTATATACATAAAATACATACGTACATTTATTTATGTGTGTGTGTGTGTGTTTGTGTGTGTGTGTGTGCGTATGTATTTAGATAAATGTATGTATCGGATCGATTTATTGGCATAGTTTAATGTAAGAGCATGAAAGAAAGCAGGGTAGTCGAAAGTTTTGGCGCGAACCTTTTTAGGTGGGTTCTTGGGGGCACACGTGTTTCTACTACCATAATGCATCGTTTATATATACTATATACTATATGTATATACATATATATATATATATATAGTCGTGTGGTTCGCTTTGGGCCTCACCGAAATCCTCGAGCAGTCTGACTCGTCTTGCGTTTGTTCCACTTCCATCCATTGAACTTCCATTCATTCTCTCTTGCTCTCTCTCTTTCTCTCTCTCTCTCTCTCTCTCTCTCTCTTTCTCTTTTTCTCTATGTATTCATTAGATTATCCATTGGACAATTTTCAAACGATAGATATACATATAGACATAGACCTACGTATGTAAATGTAAGTGTCTGTGCAATTATGGGATTGATTGGTTCAAAGGGTCATTGGTTGGGTCAAAAGTTTTTTCTTGATACATTTTGAAGTAACGAAAAGAAAAAAAAAAAAGAAAAAGATTCATTCATTCTTTCCTTTCTCTTTTCTTTTCAAGAGAGAGAGAGAGAGAGAGAGAGAGAGAGAGAGAGAGAGAGAAAGAGAGAGAGAGATTAATTCAGGCTAATTCATGAATCTTCCTTTTTTTCTTTCTTTCTTTTTCTTGTGTTTTGTCTTTCTTTTTCTTTCCTTCTTTTTTGGGGGTTGAGGGTTGAAGGAGGGCGGAGGGAAGAGGGGTTTTGTATCAAATCGTCAAACTATTAAAACTTTTAGGGAAATTTCATTGCATGACTGAAAGAAATCTAAAAGTACTTCAGATTGATTTGACTCACCCTGTGAATACAATTCACACACACACACACACACACACACACACACACACACACATATATATATATACTCGTATTGAAAATGTGCTGAACTGTCTTTCAATCGAGAACGATCTTTATCTTTAATCTCGGATAACACTTGAAAACTCGTGTTACTTCGTTGAGGACAGATTTATCAGTGAAACGGATCAACGTATCTCTCCCGTTATTCGATTAGATTCGATGCAATTCGAATCTAATTAGAACTCAACGCGTTTTTCTTCTGTTCCTTTCTTTTCTTCTTTTATTTTCTCTCTCTCTCTCTCTCTCTCTCTCTCTCTCTCTTTTCTTTTTCTTTTTTTTTCTCTCTCTTTTTTTTTTCTTTTTTTTATTTTTTTTATTAATAAATTAATTAGTTCTCGGATCGAACGATCGATAGGCGGCGATGCGCGTGCAAGCACGCATCTAATACACGCAACGTAATAAGTTAGTATAAGTACTTAAGTTTTTATAATAATACTTAAGTTTTATAATAATATCATCTGCTCGATGCATATCAGTCATACTATTATATAAACTTTGCTTTTATATAATATACTATTATATAAAAAATATATATATATATGTGTGTGTGTGTGTGTGTGTACATATATCGATTTGAACTTTTATTTTCGTTCGATAATCAGGAAATGATCGTGAATGTGCAGAGAACATTTGTGATCGATAACATTTGCCTTTCTTCTCTTCTTTTCAAAAATCTTTTTACCAAAAAAAAAAAAAAAAAAAATAAGAAAAAGAGAGAGAGAGAGAGAGAGAGGGAGAGAGAGAGAGAGATTAATTTTTACTTAATAAAATTGACAATACGAAATTATAAATGTTTCACAATTCAACGAATTCGCGATCCGATCAATATATTTTTGCTACGCGTTAAATTTTTTTAATGAGACCGCGAAATGATAACTTCTACCTTACATCCCCGCCCCTTCTCTGTCGTCATCCCACCACCCCGTCCACCTCATCGCTACTTCATTGTCTCCCCGAAAGGAGAGGAATTTGATTAAAATTTCTACGAGATCTTTAAAAAAATTCTCGAATTGAACGTTTGTGCGTTTTAACAAAAAATATTACGCGCTAATTCCATACGTATGTATGTATATATGCACGTATGTATGCACATATGTATATATGTATGTATGTATGTATGTATGTATGTATGTATGTATGTATGTATTTATTTATGTGTGTATGTACATGAATTGAAATAATTATTGAATTCATATTATGATGCATTACGAAAAGAGGCAAAAAATAAAAAGAAAAGGAAAACAAAAAAGAATAAGGAATGTATTGGTTCTGCGATATCATTATTAATAATTATAATATTTATTGGCTAACATTGCGATAGGAACATTTCGGTTCAGAAAAAAATTGCATTGGGACAATCGTACGACTAAAACGAAGCTTTGTAATAATAAAGATAATGATGATGATAATGATAATGATGACGATGTTAATAATAATAATAATAATAATAATAATAATAATAATAATAATAATAATAATAATAATAACAGCAACAACAATAATAATAATAACTATTATTCTTTTTCTTTTTATCATTTCTTTTTTCCCTTATGTTTTTGTTTTCTTTCTTTTATTTTCCTTTTATCTTTTCATTTTTTTTTTCTTCTTTTTTTTTTTTTGATCGACGATACTGCAATAATTACAACTGTAACGATAATATAAATATTTATCAAGAATATATTTAATCTGAAATATCCCGTATGTGATATGTAATTACGTGTGTATATCATATATATGTATGTATGTATGTATGTATGTATGTATGTGCATATACATACGGACGTATATAATGAGCATCATTATTTATATATATATATATATATATATATATATATATATATATATATATACACATATAAATTTATAAAAGCGATAAAAATTTATTTCGTACGCGAATACCGCTGCGGGCCAGAGTTCGACATATAAAAAAGTTCAATAACATTTCATTTATAATCTCTCTCTCTCTCTCTCTCTCTCTCTCTCTCTCTCTCTCTCTCTCTCTCTCTCTCTCTTTCGTTGTACCAAATTAAAACTCAGCATGACTTTGTAATTTATATTAAAAATAATATGGGAACGGGTGTACAAAAAAATATGTACAAAAAAATAATAAATAGATACATACATATATATATATATATATATATATATATATATATATATATGTAGGACAATTCGTTCTTAATTTCAATACTCGAATCAATCTATGATGGTGTCATCAGGGGTTACGATCTCATCTGTAAAACATCGATTTGAAAATTTACTTAGCTAGTAAATTCGACTACTTTATCAACGAGACACATGAGTCATACAATAAGAATTATAGCCGTACTTTTATAGGAACATTAGTTGTGTCATATATATATATATATAAATATAAATATATATGTATAACTCTATATATATGTGTGTAAATCTCTTTCTCTCTTTCTTTCTGTTTCTTTTTCTTTGTCTGACTGGCTAGTTTGTTCCTAGCGAACGTCTAGCTTCTGTCTGCCACTAAAATTGATCCGACATTTCTTCATTGTCTTGTAAAAGATTCGCGTGACGCCATTCCTCCCACCCCTCTTTCCCCCCTTTTTTTCTTTTTAAGCGACCCTTTTTTCTCCCCACCTTCTCTCTTTCTCTCTCTCTCTCTCTCTCGTTCTTCCTCTTCGATGGATATATAATTGTATGCAATTACGTGGACAATACGCGTAGCCGTCATTCAGACCACGAACGGCCTCGACCCGTTTCTTTTCCTTCTTCTTCTTCTTCTTCTTCTTCTTATTTTCTCTCTTTTTTTTTTGCTTGCTTACTTGCTTGCTTTCTTTCTTTCTTTCTTTCTTTCTTTCTTTCTTTCTTTCTTTCTTTCTTTCTTTCTTTCTACTTACTCGCAAGAGAGAATATATCGGACGATTATTATTCAGCGATCAACCAGTGAACGAATCTTTTTTCTCTCTTTTTTTTCTTTAATTTTTATTTTTTATTTTTTTTTTTTTTTTTAATAATATATATATATATATATATATGTGCGTGCGTATGTGTATACAAGTGCGTGTATTTTTATGTGTACATATAGTTAAGTAATTTGACAAAACTTACACGTGTGCACATTGAGTTTCGATCGTTATCAGGATTATTTTATCAGAATCGAAAGACGATCGTTATTCAATCGGAATTCAATGCGAAAGTGATAACAATTAAACCGAACCGTAGATAATACACCGATGTGGTCAATCCGATAAGACAAACACAGACAAATATATATATATATATATATATATGTATACATATATACTAGGAAGTTCTAGGAGAGAATGAACACATTTATGATAACTTCTTAAGAAGTCTAATTAAGATTACAATTATTAGATTAAATAACCTCGTTATGACCAGGTACATGAGCGAAGATGGGGGGAGGGAGACAGGACAAAAGTTCTTAAGCGATATTACAAATGGATTATTACTTTTCTTTTCTTTTTTTTTTTTCGAGATAAGAAAAAACAAGAAACAAGATATCTAAGATCTGAGAGATGAATGAATAAAAAAAAAAAAGAAAAAAGACGAGACAACAAAGTCTCATTTTTGTTTACTCATCGTAAAAAATATTTTCTTTTTTTTTTTTTTTTTTTTTTTTTTTTTTTTGAATAATTTTGCGATCCGAAGGAAGGAAAGAAAGAAAGTATGAATGAAAAAGAAGAAGAGAAAGATCGAGTTGAATTACTTTTTAATATTACTTAGAAATTTGATGATCCGTCCCTCCCTCTCCTCCCTCCCATCAATCCTTATTCCCTTTTCTCGCGTCACCGTCATCCCGATTACTTCGATAAGCGTAGTTTCGATCATTTGATTACTTTTTTCAAACTAATTGTTATATTTTGAATTCGCAAAAAAGAAGAAGATGCAAAAGTAAGGAAAACATTAAATAATAATAGCTTGAGAAAAGTTACATGAAAAAAGGAACATAATTGATTCTTAATATTGGCCTGAAGGGACTTTTGATCCCACCCGTAGTACTTTCTCGTTGACTCATTCACTGATTATTTAACTTAATCTTTTTAGATAAGTTTCTTTCTGCTTTCTTCTTTTTTTTTCTCTCTCTCTCTTTCGTTCTGATTATAAAACTAATAGGATCCTAATTGCTCATCTAAAAATATTTCAAAACCGTCCGATCGTCGTTGTCATCGTCAACGATGACGACTTTTGAACGAACCTATATTATAGTTCGTATCATTAGCGTTATATCATTAGAACGTTATATATAATTAGTTCTATTCGTATCTATTTAATATCGATTAAGTCCGTCAATCGATTATGCGCGAGTATTCTTGATTAAACGCTAAGTATCATTGGAAAATTTTAATAAAACGAAAAATTTTTCTTCATTATTTCTTTTAAATTTTATGAATATAAATTAATTAAATATATATATATATATACATATATATATTAATAATATTTATATATTATATACTTATAATTAAATTTATTATATATATATATATATATATATATATATATATATATAATGTATGTACATATGCATAGCTTACCTTCCAAAGTGGAATTTAATTGATAGGCATTCCCAATTATCGGCAAAGATATTGGCTGAGGTATATTCCTAACAGCGTAAATAAATTGTCCACGTTGTATGGCGAATGTCAGTATCATCAGTAGCAAACAGGATGACAAGATCAAGGTAATCCAGGAGCCATCGAAGAACAGTTGAATGGCGGACGACATCTTGTAATATCACTTCTTCTAAATTTATTCTTGTCAATTTAGATATATAAAACACTTGTGCTTAATGTTTAATAATAATTTTTCTAATAATTCAATTCTAATCTCTGTTGAGAGATTACTTGATTTTCCTTTTTCCTCTTTTTTTTTTTCCACCTTTTCTTCTCCTTTTCCTTATTTTATTTCCTTTCTACTTTTTCTATTTCTTTCTTTTCTTTTTTTTTTTTTTTTGACTTCCTTTCACTTTATCAAACTTCCCTTTTAAATTTTTAATCGAGATCACTTCTTACACACGTTTTTTTTTTTTGTTTTATCTTTCTGCATCTATTTCTTTCTTTCTCTTTCTTTCTCACACACACACACACACACACAATTTCTCTCTCTCTCTCTCTCTCTCTCTCTCTCTCTTTCTTTCCCTCTTTGTTTCTCTTTTTATTTCTCTCTTTGGTAAAGATCGTACGATCGATCGTTCGATCGTTCGAACGAATAAGGAAATACGATTGAAATGATCTATCGGTTATCTAGAGAGATAGGTTGAAATTTTTCACGATAAAACTACTTTCTGGATCTCTATGGGGTAACTTTTATATAAATCAAAATTTTTATCCCAACGTATTAATATTATTATTATTATTATTATTATTATTATTATTATTATTATTATTACTATTATTATTATTAGTGCACTCACGCGAAAAATCGATAAAAATCTTTTTATATGACCAAATACAAACGTATAAATGTATATATGTACATATATATATATATATGTATCTATTCACGTTTATATATATATATATATGTATATTTATATATATATATATATATATATATATATGTTTCTATCACTGTTTGAAATTGAAATGTGTATAAGACGCCTGTCAAGAAGTGACTCCCTCTCGTTGTACGAAAGAACCGCCCTTATATACTAGCGAATGCTCCGAGTACTACAACGAATGGTCAGCGGCTAGCTCTTCCACCAATAGAAACAAACACGCGCGAGGCGGCAACGTTCGAACGCGTGCATCTCTCTCTCTCTCTCTCTCTCTCTCTGTCTCCTCTCTCCCTTTCTCTCTCTCTTTTTCTCTCTTTTTCTCTCTCTCTCTCTCTCTGTTACATAGCTATGCACGTGTAAAAACGTATGCACAGGACAACGTAATCACGTGTATCTGATATATAAGAAGAGTGAGAGAGAGAGAGAGAGAAAGAGAGAGAGTGACAGAGATAGAGAGAGAGAGAGAGAGAGAGAGAGAGAGAGAGAGAGAGAGCAAGAAAGTGAGGGAAGGAGGAAAGAGAGGGAGAGAGAATGCGCCCTCTCCGAGAGCTAGTGGCATCGAGTTCGCTTTCAAGGATTTCCTACGAGTGAAGACTATCGCTTTAAGATATGTATACTACGTGAGATTTCTTCTTTGCACGCAGGACTTTATCTTGAAGAATTATATTTCAATCGTTATGATCGATAACTTGTTTCTTTTTTTGTCTTTTCATTTTCTTTCCGTTGTTTCTTTCTCTCTCTCTCTCTCTCTCTCTCTCTCTCTCTCTCTCTCTCTTTTGCTCTCGTTTTCCTTTTCTTTTTTCCGCGTACATCTCTTTCTTGTCAATTACAACTTAGGGATATATGGAATATATATAATCTACATGAACATTATCATTTACAAATATTACAATGTCATGAATATTTATTTCATTTCCTTTTTTTCCTTTTTCCTTGCTCTTTTTTTC
>NC_060974.1:3714002-3776502 GCF_910589235.1 Vespa crabro
AGAAAACAAAAAAACAGGGAAACAAAAAAAGAAGAAATGGAAAACAACTATTTCGATCTTATCGATTGTAATATTAACCTCTCTCTCTCTCTCTCTCTCTTTGAAAAATTGTTTCTGATAGGACAAAAATAAGATAAATAAAGAAATAAATATATAAATAAATAAATAAATAAATAAATAAATAAATAAATAAATAAATACATAATTTTTCTGACGCATAAATGAATCTCCGTAGAAACAGTTAAAAAACATGAATGAATGAATGAATGAATGAATGAATGAATGAATGAATGAATGGATAAATATATGTAAGTGAAAAAAATAAAAAAGAAGAATGAAAGAGGGATATGAGAGAAAACGAAAAAAAGGAAAAAGAAAAAAAAAAGAGAAAAAGGAAAAGAAAGAAAAGAAAAAGAAAAAGAGAGAGAAGAAAAGAGGAATAAGAAAACGGAGTTAGATAGATAGATAGATAGATATAGAGAGAGAGAGAGAGAGAGAGAGAGAGAGAGGAGACACATTGGAATGTCATGCCTGGTCCCAAACGCAGGCATATCGAGGGTTGTCGCCCTGAAATGGTTGGCACGTGTAACTCTTCGTCGTCCTTGAGGCCCTCACGCTGAGTGCAAAAAAGATGCCTCCACGACTTTCTCACGATACTTTTTCTCAAATCATCGGTTATCTACGTACATGTATATATATATATATATATATATATATATATATATATATATATATATATATATATGTATATTATAAGTATCTACATACGTATATATCTACGTACGTATATGTAGTTATATGTATGTATGTCAAAGTTCAAAACGGGAACTCCCTTTTGAACTAATTACGATTGAGAGACGATTGATAAATCGTCTGTCTCTCTCTCTCTCTCTCTCTCTCTTACTCTTACTCTCCCGTTATATTCACTCTTACATTCTCACTTTCACTTTTCATACACGATAAATAACTTACAATTACGATAAAAACCAAAATAATTATTAATCGTGTCGATTAGAACGATATTATTATAATTATATTTATTTCTAAATATATGTATAATTAGAACGTATTAAATCGTAATCATTCGAAGGCATGAGAAATAGAGATGTATATATAAATATATATACACATAAAAAAAAAAAAGAATTGAAGAAACCAAATTGAATATTGCAAAAGGTTAAAATTAAGATTCTCGATGAAGGAATTAAAATTGAAAGGGAAAATAAAGAAAGCGTGGAGGAAAAGAGGAAAGAGAAGAAAAGAAAAGAAAAAGAAAAAAAGGAGTAGAGAAAAGAAGAAGGAAAAAAGAAGAAGAAAGGCAAAAAAAGAAGAAGAGAAAACATTGAAAGAACAAGAAAGAGATAGTTAAAAATGTCTCTTTAATCTCAAATTTATGTGTTTATCACATTTATGCGTTTAATATATATATGTGTGTGTGTGTGTGTGTGTGTGTGTGTGTGTGTGTGTGTATGTGTGTGTATGTGTTTGTGTGTGCGTTTGTAAAGTGTTCGAAGAAAAAGAGTACGAGTATTTTTCCGTGGATCATTTAAATAAGCAATCGCTAACAATCTAACAAGTCTTCTAACAAGGAGTTTTGTTTTTTTACTTTACTGCGTATTATGTATTTATATTACGACAAAATTATAATTATATCGTGAATAGATAATGTATAGAAGACATTAGTTAAAAAAAACGTGAGCAGTCAAAGGTTCCTCTAATTTTATTTTTTTTTTCCTCTGTCTCTCTCTCTCTCTCTCTCTCTCTCTCCTTTTCTTTTTCTTATCTAAAAATATATATATATATATATATATATATATATATATATAAATATATATAATATGTAATATGTGTATATGTATACATATATATGTATATAGTACATATGTATCTCAAGAATATTCAGGTCGAATTTGATGTTAAACCTATCGTATCGGTTGTTACGAGAACCTCCCGCGAGATAAAAAAAAAAAAAAATGAAACAAAGTAGAATGAATTATTGTTACATATGTGTAATATATAACTAAGATAATATATAATGTAATGTAAATGTAATATATATATATATCTTTTTTTTTCCTTTTTGTAATACATAGAAAAATTATCGAAACGAATAATTTAGATTTATTTTAAAGAGGTATATTTCTATTTCTCATGGCCATTTAGAGATAACAAGAAATAGAATGAATTATTTTAGTATAAATGTTGAACATGAGAAATCGTACATACATACATACATACATACATACATATATATATATAGATGAATCAAATAATGACGTCTAAGTTATTAAAGATGTTAGATCGTGTAAATTCCATTATATGAGATATATACGTATGTAATACGTTTACGATCTTTCGTCATAGTTAGGCTAATTTATGATAAAAATGAAATTTACATGGACGTGAATTGCGTTTTCTCTTGAAACTTATTCCATCTAAAATCATCGTCCATCGAATGAGAAAGATCGAGAATAAAAAAAAAAGAGGGAGAGAGAGAGAGAGAGAGAGAGAGAGAGAGAGAGAGAGAGAGAGAGAGTCAGAAAAGTAGTGGGAGTAAGACAGAAGAAGACAGAAATATTTTATTATAGAAGCCAACGGGGCCCGGATTGTGCTCCGCCCTACGACACGTGCGTGACCTTGACTTTGAGCTTCAAAGGCAAACCCTCTTGCTTACGTACATACATACATACATATATACATACATATACATATATATATATATTTTTATATTTATATTTATTATATATTTATAGAAGACACGAGTAAAACTTAAAAATCAAACGAAATTCTTTGAACTTGCTCACGAAAATATTTATCTCTTTCAACAACTAAAAAATCTTCTGATAACGTTTAAGAAAGAAATAAAGAATGAAAAAAGGGAGAGAGAAGGAGAGAGAGAGAGAGAGAGAGAGAGAGAGAGAGAGAGAGAGAGGGAAGCAAGAAGAGAAAAATAAAAAAAGAAAAACACAAGAGAGAAGAAACGACAAATAAAAAAAAATATTGTGATAAAATGACATACACACTCTCTCTCTCTCTCTCTCTCTTTCTCTGTGTCTCTCTGTCTATAACGTAACGGAGATAATTAAGAAAAAAAAAGAAAAAATAATAAACGAACAAAAAAGAGCAAAAAAAAAGATCATGTTTTGTTTGATTATTGAAATCAGCCACACTGTTGCAACTATTTATATATATATATATATATATATATATATATATATATATATATATATATTTATTATTATGCGGTTAGTATACAACACTTAAACGCATCTCGTTGCTGCTTCTATAAACAGTCTGACATTCTAATGTGTCTACGCCGGTTAAAGCCGCGTAGAAGTTCAGTTCAGAGAAGTGGGGGTGCACGTGGGGGCCACGATAAAGGACCACCCATTTCGGCCCAACGACGACACGTGTACGACCTTGACTGTGACCTTCGCTACCTTGGTAGATCGCTTACCCCCCGAGATAAAGAATAAGGGGGCTCGGGTCTGCTCTATTTTCGAATCTGGCTGTCCCTCTTTCATTATTTTTTTTTTTTACGTTTTTTCCTTTCTTTTCTTTTTTCTTTTTTTTTCCTTTTCTTTCCCCCATCCCCTCTCTCTCTCTCTCTCTCTCTCTCTCTCTCTTCTCGAAGTCTTTCCTTTTTTTCTTTTATCTCTTTTACTTTTTTTTTTTTATTTTATTCCTCGACGAAAGAAATTTATATAAAAAAAAAAAAAAAAAAACAAAAAAGAAAAGGGTGAGAGAGTTGGATCGACTTATTTTTCACTAATCGTTTCTATTGTTACTCATAATCAGGCTAATCAATGTTCTTCTTAACTTAATTAATTACTATTTGTTTATATATTTATTTATTTTTTTTTTTTGCTTAAGAGAAAGAGAGAGAGAGAGGTGTGATCTTGTTAAAAGATAAAAATATTATTAAAATGAAAGAATTAGGAAAAGTAAAAATAAAAAAAAGAAAAAGAAAAAAGAGAGAGAGAGAGAGAGAAGAAGAAAGTAACGAAAAGTAAATAAGAAAAATATATTGAGAAGTGAAAGAATGAGGTGGGGAGAAATAAGAAATGATAATAATAAATGAAGATTGTCTGTTATCGGTCGTGATAAAATAATGAGAACAAGCAAGAACATTTTTATCCCAGTGTAATTTTATTGAATGCAATTCAAGATTAATTGACTCGAATAATTAACAATCAAGCGCAGCCCTTGTCACGATTTCATTGACCCAGTTTTCTTTTACGTCGCACGAAGAAGCGTTCATTTGCGCGATGAACTTTGACAAGAAAGAAGAAGACGAAGAAGAAAATGATGATGAAGAAAGTTCTATTTAGATATTTCCGCTTAATTTTCTTCGTTCTTTTTGTTGAATAAAACTACGACGAGGACAAGGACGACGTCTTCGTCGCGAAAGTTTTCAATAGAGAACGATAATCGTCGCTGCAACAACAATTCGCTATAAGTCGATGTTCTCTGCAACTGTTGGCGTGTAAAAATCGACAATCAGCCAATTTGCACTGATACGGCAATTCTTCGATGTAAGGATTTGTGCAACAGCAAGCATCGTGTAACAATTTCTCACTGCAATAGGGATATATGGAGCTATCGCATAGCGGACACTTTCTTCTGAAAAAAAAAAAAAATGAAAAAGTGAAAAAAAATCATTCGAAAATAAGAGCGCGTACATTGACCAACGATATCGTAGATATAAGAAATAAAATAGAAACTCGTTCGATAAAACGAAAACAGTATACTTACTTATCGATTGAAGGGTACGGTCGGTAAATGTTACCGACCGATGGTACATCGTAGTACTGGCGAATATCGGCTCGAGGCTCCGGAGTGTAGAAAAACTTAGCCCCTGATGATTGATTATCCGACAAGTCACTGCTGTCGTTCGGGTTATCTATGGTTAGGGACAAAGATTTTTCTTTTTTTACAAAATTGAATTTATAATTCAAACGCAATATATGCTATTACACATTATTCCTACAATATTAATAAATAAATTAAAGCGTATTAATTCTATTATTTAATAATATTTCTTTTTAATTTATATTAATATAATCATTGAATAATATAAATTATATTTATGATATAATGAATTATACGACTTACTTGATACACCCAATACGTTGTTACGGAGGATAAATATCACAAATAAAGCCACGAAAAGATTCATTCTATGTCGTCCCATAGATATTCTCAATTGGAACAACAAACACCACAAAGTTTTTCGAAGGAACGAAATGAAATCGTCGATCGTTTTCGTGAAACTACGTGAGATTACTCAACCACGTATATCTGAGATACCTTATGGTGGTATCAAAAGTATTCACGGAGTCCGTTAGTTGAAACTGGTTATATGGCTTGATCTCACTGACATCTTCACATACACACAAGCAAAATGAACGAGTAGATAAGTAGAATCATATATATATATATATATATATATATATATATATATATATATATATATATGTATATAATACTTAATGATAAATTACAAAACGAAAAGTAAATGAAAGTAGAAAAAAAATTTATATGAAGAAAATTCTTTTGAATATTATTAGATGTTATTAATCGCCAATTAAATTTGTCTCTAAACATCATACACGTAAATCCAATTTATTATTTTTTTTCTTCCATGTTCTTTTTTTTTCTTTTTCCAGGGCAAAAACGAAAGTAGGCTCAATGAACGTTCGTCAAGATAGAAAGTTCGTCAATATTAGCATATTATCACATTGACCTTCTTATCCATTCACTAAAAGTGTAAAATTCTGACGATTTGTTTGTTTCATAGACTTACGAATCCTTAAGCACACATTCAATTCTAATTAACATTTTTGATTGATACATGAACATATGACGTTAATAAAAAAAGATAAATGAAAAACAAAGAAATATGCAAAATGGATAATGTAATAATTCTCGTGTGAATGAGCTCGTGAATTTACATTAGTGTGCGCGTGTATGTGTATGCGTGAATTAAACAACGCCGCTAATCGATTACAATTCTTTATATCAAAGTCTCTCTTTCTCTCTCTCTTTTTCTTTCTCTTTCTCTCTTTGAAATCGTCGTCAATTTTATTTTACGAGAGGAAGTAAGCAGAGAGACAATATAAATTGTGACGTAAACAGAAGGAGAAGAAAAAGGAAAAAGAAGGTTCGCGTGTCGTCATTAAACTTAATCCCAGAGTTCTTTCTTTTTTTTTTTTTTTCTTTTTTTTTCTTCTTTTCTTTTTTTTTCTTTTTTCTTTTTTTTTTTTTTTTTTATTATCATTTCCTTCATCCATACTTTATCATTATCTTTAAAATTCTAATCGTTTTATATACGTCTGGCTAATTATTTTTGTTATTTGTCGTAATCATTAAAATTTCTCAAAGAATTTTATAATGATCAATTATTAAATTTAACTTTCGTTCAAATTCGAACGTCATTAAAATAATCATAATAATAAATAAATAATGATTACGTTTAATCGAACTGCTTAAAACTGCCGTTTGTGTATATATTAAAATAATTGAAAAATTCATTCTTTGCCTTCTTGGTTCTTTTTTTTTTTTTTTTTTTTCATTTTTTACTTTGCTTCCTTTGATATATATAAAATTGGAAAAAAAGAAAAAGAAAAATGAACGAACAAACGAAGAGATTCGTTCATCTGTCAACTTAATATTATTGATCGATGTAAAAATAATTTATTAAGGAGTATAATCCTTACTGTACAAAATATTTGGTAAGATTTATTATAATCGTATATTACGTTAAGTATAATCCGAGCACCATCGCTAATATAATCAGGAACATTGTTAAATTTGCATCATTGCGAGATCCTTCGCCAGTTGCTAAATATTTCCCTGGAATGAAAATATAAAGAAAAATAACCAAAAAAAAAAGAAAAAAAAAGAAAAAGAAAAGCAAAAAAGAAAAAATAATAATTGATGAACAATTGATAAATCCAAATATAAATTATACTCTATCTCTGTATTAATATAATAACTACTATTAAATAATATAATTATTAAACAATAATTATACTATTCTATTATATTATTATTATTAATTTAAATATATTAAGTAGTATAATATATTATTTGCTATACTATACAATACTATACTATACTATACAATACTATACTATACTATACCATTACATTATTGTTATTATTATCAGTTTATCAATTATTATATAGTATAACAATTTTATAATTATATTAATATAATATAATTATAACATAACTATGAAGTATACTATAAGTATAGTATAGTATAGTATAATATATGATAATATATATATATATATATATATATATATTTCTTTCTTTCTTTAACTTACACACAGAAGCCAAATAAGAGTGACAACAACATTCACGTAATCTTGTATACTCTGCACAATCTCCAGCCTCTACTTTGCATTCTTCTGGTCCCACGCGACAAGTGTGTTCAACGAAGGGGAACACTTCTAAAACAATGGAAAATTTACGAACTAACAAACCACGAAATAGACATATATATTACATACATATTTCATACTATTAATCACGATTGTTCACATAATAGAATTTATATATATATATATATATATATATATATATATATATAAACTTAAAAAAAAATATAATATAATAACAATAAAAATAAAAAATAAAAGAATAATAAAAGTATAATAATTTATATATATATATATATATAAGAAATTTTGAATAGATGATTTTAATAGACTATTAAATAAACTCATATCCGAATAATAAACTTTTACATCATGCATGTAAAATAGTTATAATCAACAACCGGTTTAGTATCTAATGTGTGCCTATGGTTAATTTTCTTAAAGAGATAACAAAAAAAAATAATACTTCCTGTGTTGTTTCTTTACGTTAATTTACATTATCGTGTATTAGCTTAAAAAGGAGGAAGAAAACGTGATAAGATAGACAAAATTAAGCTAAACAAATAAAATAATATAATTCATTCATTAATAATAATAATAATAATAATAATAATAATAATAATAATAATATATATATATATAAAATAAACAAATAAAATATTTTCATATGCCTGTCAAATTAACATTTCTAACGTTTACAATATTAACATACTAATCAGCTGATTTTTAAAATAAAAATAAAAGAATATAAATTATCCTTTAATACGATCTCTCATGATAGACTTTTCCATTGGGAAAAATTCTTGACCTTTCTCTTTTCCATTGTCATTTGAAAAATAAAATTCATACATTAAGGAAGAAAGGAAAAAGAAAAGAAAATAAAATAAAATAAAATAAAATAAAATAAAATAAAATAAAATAAAATAAAATAAATAAAAAGAAAAAGAAAATCGTAAAGAGCCACGAATTTGTCAAATTATTTATTATTTCTCATACGTAAATAAGTAATAATTATTACATTATTACATGTATTAGAAATTTTAATAATATTACATATTAAATAATATAATTAAATAATAATTTAACCTATCAAACTTGGTAAATCCATTATTATTAAATAAAAAATATTAAACGTGAATAATTCATAAAAAAAAAAAAAAAAAAAAAAAAGAAAAAAGAAAAAAGAAATTTAATCGAAACTTAATATTGGCCAATATAACAAATACTTGTAACAACGATTGAAACGATTTTATACTTGAAATAAAATTACGTATATGCGCGCGCGCGCATACACACACACACACACACACACGTGCATAAAAAAAAAAAAATTGCATGTACATTAAACGAACACGAGTATACTCCTGTGACCGGTCAACAATGTCTTTAAGGTAACATGCAGAAAGTAACGAACTAAACGATCGATTCACGATCGATCGAATGGTTAAAAGGATTTTATGTATTCTGCGTACGTGCACTTCGTACGTGCAGCAACGCGATTTCATTGTTACTACCGGCTAAAGTCAAATAATGGCTTCTGGTGAGCTTGCTTAAATAATTTTTTCTCTTTTTTTTTTTTTTTTTTTCTTTTTCTTTTTTTAAATCATTCCTTCGATGTCTTTAACCCGTTCAATTAGCGATAATACGTTCTATAATCCATAATAATGATCTTCTATTTATCATTATTAGAATAGTATATTTGAATTCTCGAAGGAAACAAATTTCAATTACAAATCTCTTTAATCAATTATATTAATTAATTAATAAATGATTTAATTGATAATGTCTATCTCAATTATTAAATCGCACTTGTATCGTGTTCGTTCTTTTCTTTTTTTTTTCCTTTTCTCTTTTCTGTTTTGTTTTTCTTTTCCCTTTCTTTTTTCTTTTCATCTTTCATTTTTCTCTCTTTCAATTCATCGAAAAACTAATAGGTCGGACTAATTATTTTCCATTTAGATTTAAGCTTAAATCAAAGTTGTACGCAAAGTCTGGCGAGCTAATTGATTTTTTCTTTTTTCTTCTTCTGTTTTTTTTCTTTTCTTTTTTTCTTTTTTTCTTTTTTTTTTTTTTGTTATACTCACGGCAAATACGTCGCCGATCGTTATTATTATAATGGGATATAATGTCCTGTCATAGAGAGGATAGAACGAGACGAATTAGAAGTCGACATTAGGAACGATTCGATTATTATTCTTTCTTTCTTTTTTTTTTCTTTTTTTTTTTTTTTTTTTCTTTTTCTTTTCTATTACTATGCGCACACGTAAAAAGGATCGCTCGCGTACGAGGACATTCATTTTTCACGCACGAACTATCGTCTGAATGAGACTATCGTTTTTCTAACGCTTTTGTTATCTCGCGAATCATATATATATATATATAAAACGAGAGAAATCGTAATTCGAAAAAAAAAAAAAAAAAAAAAGAAAACTATGTTTTTTATCCCTGTATGTATGTATGTATGTGTATGTATGTGTGTGCACACCTTACATAAATATGATATTAAAAATACATGAATAAGTATTATATATGAGAAAAAAAAAATAATCTTAGATGAAACATAAATTCTGTATAAATTTTGTAAAGAAAAAAAAAAAAAAAAAAAAAGTATATATATATATAAACTGTAATTAATGTAGGGTTGTGTTTGTTCCGAACGAACTTTGATAAGAGATCGTAAAGAATGAAAGAAAGAAAGAAAGAAAAAAAAAGGAAATCAAGAGAAGAAAGAGAGAGAGAGAAAAAAAAAGGAAAAATTATTACACAAAGATAAGACCGAGAAATAAGTATGTCAACTGAAAAAAAAATCCCTAAACACCTTATATGTAAATCGAAAAGAAAAAAAGAAAAAAAAAGAAGTCATATCACAATGATAATAATCAAATTAGATAATTTTATTAATCATTGCAATATATGTATATTTATGTACTTACTATTGTAACTACCGTCGCAACAGCAATGATCATTAATGACGCTTCCATTCTTGCAATAGGTTATCTCTGAATTGGTGCAATGTTTACATCCTGGTATTGGACCTGAAATAATAATAAACCGTGATATAAAATAATCCAATCGAGAGAGATTATTTTGATTAAACGTTATTAAACTTTTACAAATATTGTGAACGTGATCCAAGTAAAAAAAAAAAAAAAAAAAAAAAGAAAAAAAGAAAGAAAAAAAAAGAGAAGATAAATAAAAGGTGTGTTAGACATTGACGTCGTTCAAAGAGATCTAAGTAAGTATATAACGTAGAGATCGAGAACAAGGTGATCGTTCAAGTAAAGCAAAGAACCCGTCAGCCGCCGCCATTATGTACATTACATATGTATGTATATTAACATAGTCCACGTTTCATCTCGACTATGTTACATCCTAAATAAGAACAATACACTTATCCTAAAATCAATCCTATTCGAGTGCATTCGTTTCTTCCGATCTTTCATTGTTCTGGATTGATCAGATCAAAGGGAGAGTTATTCTTAGTTAGATATGATAAACAAACGTATCCAGGTTTAAAACCATATCAAAATTGTTTAACTCGTACTACATTTCTACGATAGACTAGAGAACATTACAATGTAAATGCATAAACACACACACACACACACACACACATATATATACGTAAATGTACATGTATACAAATAAATTTACATAGGTATGTAGATAAACGTGTTATATGGCATTAATATAAATTTGTTAATCATTTAAATGATTATTTTACCAGGATAAATCTCGAGTTTTTTTGCTTCGTTGATCGCATCCTCGTAAAGGACTTCATGCTCGAGTACATATTCGTCGTCGGTATGATGATTGACAATTGTCAATGCCTTCATATAAGTCAATGTTGTTATCAAAATTAAAATCGTCAATCTAACAACGTTGCTCATAATAATAATATATCTTCTTCCATATTCTCTTTATGCCTTTAAATTAATTCTATTCAATCCTTAATTATTTATAAATCGATGATAAGTCCCTCGTGATTTCTGTTAAAAAATCAAAATATACAAGTATTAAGAAATTTAAATAAATAGATAAATAAATAGATAAAAAAATAAATAAGTAAATAAATTGTTTAAAAATTATTAATATTGTATTAAGGAATTATACTTCTTTCTTTTCTGTTCTTTTTTCTTTTTTCTTTTTTCTCTTTTATCTTTTTTTTTTTTCTTTCCATAACATCTAATTCCATATAATTATATCAATTGAGATTAATTTAAATCGCATGACAAAATAATATTTATATAATTTCAATGAAATTAGATTTCGCGATAAAGATTTCGAGTACGAATAATGAAACATTGGCTTAATTGTTTGTTATATAAATTTTTTTTATTTTATATATAAGCTTTACTTTATTGCGTTTGACAAAGAGTATTAACCTTGACAAAGGTCATTCTCAGGACACGTGTCCTAGACGAGAAAAGAGTGGAACGAAAGAGGGGAAGAGAAAGAGAGAGAAAAAGAGAGAGAGAGAGAGAGAGAGAGAGAGAGACAGGGCACGTTTTGATATCGATTCGTTTTCTTTCGATGAAGGGATGAATCATCCCTTACTACCCACGACTTAATTCAGCCACAACCCTCTACCTTGAGGGAGTATAAACGCTTTCTCGTAGAAGGGCAGTTCGTTGAAATTTTCAGATTCATAAAAAATACATTTTCTTTCTATCTATTTTTATTTTCTCTCTTTCTCCTTTTCTCTCTCACTCTCTCATTCTTACATTTCATATATAATAAATAATGATTAACAAATCGATTATCCGTAATCTGTAATATTCTTTTATGTGTGAATATTATTACTTTAAAAAAAAAAAAAAAAAAAAAAAAAAAAAAAATAACATATCGTAATATAAAAAAACATTTTATATTCTTATAATGATATTATACTAAATAATACATTATCATATACGTATATAAACTATATTAATAATATATTTAATATATTATAAATATATCATTAATTTATATATGTGTAATAAAATATAACAATATATTTAATATTTAATATAGCATATAAATATTATATATTGAAATAATAATTACTTTCATTTGATTTATATTGTTAAACTTAATTTATATATATACATATATATATATATATATTTTTCTTTTTTTTTTTTTTTTTCAAAGAAAAGAATGAAATTTTTCAGTTAAATTTTTCCACAAGAATACACAAGAAGTGTTGAATTCCGTAAGTTGTCGTGAGTCACTTGATTTAATGAAGTAGTTGAAGATCAAGAGGAAAAGAGAGAGAATAAGAAAGAAAGAGAAAGAGGGATGAGAGAGAGAGAGAGAGAGAGAGAGAGAGAGAGACAAAGATACAATCATTAATTAAAGTCTATTAAGAGTTCCACGCGCGAAATAAGAAGATATTCGTTTAATCAAATAACCAAGTCAATAACTAATATATATTAAATAACAAATTCCTATTATTATCGTTCATTCTAATATTTATTTCCATTTCTTTTCATTTCATTTTAAACTTTTCTTTCTGTCTTCCATCGAGTTAAGCACAAAACGTACGGAACACGTACGGCGAACTTAATTAAGGTATTAAGAACGATGTGGAAAAGATGAAGAAGACGATTTATCCACTTTAGGAATTACGTCACGATACTACTTGTTCTTGTTTTCTTCTTTTTTCTTTTTATTTTTCCTTTTTTATATATATATATATATATATTTTTTCTTTGTAATATGCTTCGCAGGAAAAAAGGGAAAAAAGAAAAAAAAAAAAGAAAACGCGAGAAAAAAGGAGACAGGAAGATTTTTTATTCCTCGATGATTTGAATTTTTCTTGTTTTCCTTTTTTTTTTTTTTGTTTTTTTGGTCTCTTTTCGTTTGTCCTTTTTTTTCCTTTTTCCCTTTTTTTCTAGTATCTATATAAAAAATCAGATTGGTAATATAATATAACAAAAATATTACTAAATTAAAATAAACAATAATATATATATATATATATATATATATAACTATAATTATATTATATAAAACATAATCTATACTATTTTATTAATTAAAAAAACAGAAAAAAAAGAACAAACAGTAGGTAATAAATTTTGTTCGAGAGGAATGAAATAAAATCTAAACAACATATAAATATATATATGTACAAAAAGTACATACACCGATACAATATAAAGTATTAACAATTCTATTTCATTTCTTTGTTCTCCTTCTTTTTTTTATTTCTATTTGTGTCAAATGAATATTTTTTGTTAAAAAAAAGAAAATGAACACTTCCGATAGGTAAAACTTTGAATCGATTTTCATTGATTAAGATATTTTACTATATCCAACCTTCTCTCTCTCTCTCTCTCTCTCTCTCTCTTTCATGTGTTCATGTTTCTTCTTTTTCGATGAATAATGAACGTAATTAAAAAAGTTTCAACGTAATCGTAACTTTACGTTTATCGAATAAAAACATTCGTTTCGACGTTTATATAATAATCTCCCATTTTCTCTTTCTTTCTCTCTCTCTCTCTCTCTCTCTTCCTGTCTTTCTTTCTTTTTATCAATGACTTTCAACCTCTGACATAGTTCCTATTAACGATCTCTCTTTTATTTTGTTCTTTAACTCCCCACCCACCCACCCACCCTCTCCTTCCTGTCGTTTCAAGAAACGTTAGAGAAAAGAAATGAAGAAGAAAGAGAAATAGGGAAAGAGAGAGAGAGAGAGAGAGAGAGAGAGAGAAAGAGAAATTTGAAGAGCATATATCACTTGGAGCCTTATCAAACAGGAAGTTTATCTTTCTTGCTATCGTTCTTTACAACAACAAACTAAACAACTCAAATTAACTCTGTGAAATGTGCGTGTATGTGAATATAAATATAAATATATATATATATATATATATATTACATACATATATCTGTATATATGTACGTAAGTATGTAACATATTTTTTAATATTAATATAATAAAATAAAAATAATATGCACTTCGAAAGTGCCTCTATGTATGTACATATACATATATATATATATATATATATTCGTATGTATATTTGGTTGTCTGTCTATATGTTTGTATGTGTCTCTGTGTGTATGAATTAAAATAAAAAGAAATATATAAAAATGTATATAAATAATATTAACACTATAATTTAACAAAGTAACTGATAGAATTTATACTTTAATACTCACCCATTTCATTCGTTACAAATGATATTAATAAACTTTTTCACATATATATATATATATATATATATATATATATATACATATATACAAACAAACAAACAAATAAATAAACAAACAAATAAAACACTTTCGCAGATCGTTGCACTTTAAGATAATATAAATATTTCTTACATATCTTCTTAAGAATTACATTCGAATTAATCTGATAATGAATGAAATTTTGTTAATTCAAAAAAAAAAAAAAAGGAAGAAAAGAAACGAAAAAGAAAATGCAAAATAAGTAAGAAAAGTGAAAAAAAAAACGTGACATGTAAATGCCTTTTTTTGTTCTTTTTTTCTCCTTCTTCTTCTTCTTCTTCTTCTTCTTCTTCTTCTTCTTTTTCTCTCCCTCTCTCTTTTTTTCTATATGTATAAATATATATATATATTTTTTTTTCTCTCAATGAACAAGCAAATAAATAAATAAATTTAAACTAGAAAAACACAGAATAATGGTATGAAGGAGAAACACGTGAAAGACAGAATGGCTGTTGCTGACGACGAATCGGCCGTCGATGTCTGCGGACTGCGTTGAACTGAGGGCTGAAGAGAGCATTAGGCGAACACAGTAGTATTCTCCTGGCATATCATTGATATACCCGTACGCTACCACTACTATTACTACTATTACTACTACTACTACTATACTATTACTAGTACTATTACTATTACTATTACTATTAAACTTCCACTACTAAACTAATACTAATACTAATACTCTACTATATCTTTTTTATACCAACATAATATGAATATAATCGGTGCAACACCATCACGTATACTTATACATATATATATGTATATATATGCAAACACGATCGCGCGAGCGCGCGCGCGTGCATACACGTACAAATATATATATATATATATATATATATACACATATATCGTCACGTTCGTACTGTTGTCGTCACAAAGCGATCTTAAATCGTACGAAAAACTCTTTTGCGTAACGATTTGCAACGCATCCTAACGTTCGACTTAGCGCACATGTAAATGTATATACATTCATACAGATCTATTTACACGCATATCAATATATCTATATGTGTATGTATATGTGTATAACAAAAATACATTGAAATAGCGGTATTATCGTTCGCGTGCCAGCTGTTCTAAAACTATTTAACAACGATTATGGCAATGATTCTAATTTTTGGTTTGGAATATCAATTGGAATTATTTTTAAATAAAATGAAGAACTTGAAAAAAGAAAGAAAAGGAAAAAATTGGGTAGGAGAAAAAAATTAATTAAATGTTAGAAAAGAGAGAGAGAGAGAGAGAGAGAGAGAGAGAGGGAATAAAAAAATTTTTTTTTAACGAAAAGTTTATAAAAGAAGTTTATAAGTAATATAAAAAAAAATTCTCTTTCTCTCTCTCTCTCTCTCTCTCTTTCTCTCCTTTGTTTTACTTATCTTTTTTGTTTTTTATAATTACCACTAAAGTAATATTTAATATAACAAAAAGGAAGAATATTTGAAAGTGAAAAAAAAAAGAAAGCAAAAAAGAAAAAAAATTAGAAAAGGAAACAATTCTTTCTATCGAAAAGAAAGGTCTAAAAATAGCTTTAAAATGCTCTCTCTCTCTCTCTCTCTCTCTCTCTCTCTCTCTCTCTCTCTCTCTCTCTCCTTTCTTCTGTCCTTTTTCTAAATTTTTTTTTTTTTCATCCGGTTTAAGTCAAACCCTTCACTTGAACATACATAAGAATAATAACAATGTCTGCGTATCTCTTCGTTCTCCTCGATCTTAGTTCATTCACATGAAATACATATATATATATATATATATATATATATATATATATATATATATATATAATGTCATACAATTCAACAGCTGACACCTGAAGAAGCGTATGAGACTTTGCGTACACAGAATAAATGAGTCTCTTTTCGTATATATGTTAGAGTATGTGTGTGTTCCCAGTAATGCACATTCAAAGAGGGGAGATACACCTGGTGTCAAGAAGTGGGGGAAGTAAGCGAGATCCGCACATTTTCAATGTACATTTGTGTGATATATGTTAACCATAGGGTGAAACATTATTATTACGTCACACGGTATAACGTGATCCTGAAATAGATATAAAAATAATTACAAACATGATTACTTTTTAATATTGAGGAAAATTTTAAAAGAAAAAGGAAACAACTTCATCGATTTATATTTTTCTTATATCATTTTCAAATATACGTAATAACTTTTAATATGGATTTCATTGATCCATCTCAATGTTTCTTATTCAATTCACATATACGTCGAGTTTTGTAAATAAAGTTTGTATGTTTTATTTTTGGTTTTTTTTTTTTAGGGTGCGCCACAGTGGCAAGCCCTTTTACGCTTCATATAACTTTAATTCTCTGTCACGCTCTATATATATATATATATCTGTTAGTTAACAATACATAATGCACATACATGCATACATGTATGCAATCGATCGATTAACTTAAATCTGATTGTCGATAAAACATTGAATTTGTATTTACCCGCCTAATCGTACTACGTTAGTCGATGTTAATGCTCACGATATTCAAAAGAAAAAAAAATGGGGAAAGAAAATAAAAAGAAAAAAAGAATATTTATAAAATAATTAAGAAGATTTTTAATTGATTTTAATTATTTATATTTTAAAATAGAGTATACCAAGTGTTTTCCAATTTAGATCGATGCGTGTATGTTTATCTTTAGTCAGGTCTGTTTCACGTTAAATACTTCGCATATAATCGTTTCTAACCTTGAAAAATAACTAGTTACACGTTCGAAAAGTAGTACCTGCTTTCTTTCAATCTCACTTTGTCGTTTATTTTGCTTTTCATGAAATTCAACAATACAGAGAATAGATTTAACACAAACGATAACATACACACGAAGGTAAATAAATTGGACTAATTTTGTTTGAATTTATTTCTATGTCATATATATATACCATTGAAAATCTATGTAATAATTATAATAATAATAATAATAATAATAATAATAATAATAATAATAATAATAATAATAATAATAATAATAATAATAATACTAATAACAATAACAATTCATTTATCAAATATTTATCGTTAAAGAAAACATTTGTTATAGGTTATGTACAATCTAGATGGAAAACTCGCATGATAATTTTCGTATAGATATTTTAAAATTTATATAAAAAAAAGATATATATATATATAGTTGTAATTAAATTATTACAATTAACAATTTAAATTTATAAAATCGATCTACGTATGCGATTAAAAATCTATGTAATAAAAACAACAATAACAATAATAATAATAATTATTATTATTATTATTATTATTCAATTATTACATTTTCATCGTCGGGAAATAAATTTTTTTTTTTATAGGTTATATACAATCTAGATGGAAAACTCATGCGATAATTTTTGTATAAACTTATGACAAAAGAAAAAAAGAAAGAACATTTAAATATGTAACTTATACATAATCATACATTATTATTATCGAATATATTTTAATTATTACAATTAAATAAATTATATTTATAAAATCGATCGATAATAATTGTAAAACATTCGTGTATACACACGAACATTAAATATTTTCCCTCTGCCACCATTATAGAAATCTTTAACGCTTGCGCAATACAAATATAACTTTTTTTTTTCCTTCTCCCTTACACAAATGAATTTAAATCTAATAAGCGTTCTTTCATCTTCTTCTTCTTCTTTCTACTATTTCCATCTTATATACACAGATACACAGATTGACGTTTTAATGCATTAGTTTCTTCTTCTTTTTCTTTTTTTTTAGAATAAACAAAATTATATATATACATATATGTATATATATGTATGAATGTATATATATATAAATATATATATATGTATATATATATATAAACAAAAGTTTATTTTCCACGATATTGTGAGAAACTTCTTAAAAAAATATTGTATTTAAACGTTCGAAGGAAATATAAAGTGTTCGTTTGTATCATCGTTAATGTGTCATATGATATTGAAATATTAAATAAGATGGATTCGGCAGGTATAAGTGTAAAGGTATTTCAAGATAATAAAAATATTTACGAAAATTATTCCAAATATTCGAACGTGAATGATTTGAATGACGTAATTTGTAATATACGTAACATGCAAGGGAAGATCAATGATTTCTTAACTCAACTTTTACGAGAGAATACATCGACCGATAAGAAAAGTAATAATTTATATTATTAAAAGTAATTAATTAATTGGATTTTATTTTTATTATGTTTATTTGTTTGTTCGTTCGTTCGTTTGTTTATTAATTTTTTTCTTTAAATTGTTATTTTGCACAAATTTTAGATCACATGGCCGTGTCGGATACGGATTCAAACTCAACCGATGAAGATGTTGAAGTCGGGCCAAAGAAATGCAAGTTAATGAAATATACTTAATATATAGCATAATAATAAATATATAAAAAATGTTTATTTTTATTAAAATATAATAACAATTTTCTTTATGCCTGTCCTTTCATTAGCTTTGCCCAATCGTGGTGTACGTAACCTTTATCTTTGTACTTTGTCTGATCAAAATCACGTTTATAGAGATCAATCGAATTACTTTGATAAATTCTATTGAAGACGTATAAAAAAAAGTTTATATATTATTGGTAATATTTCTTTATTAAGAGATAATGAAATAATATGTTTCTAGATTGATATCAGTTTCTTATTTGTCAGATTACTTTCTATCGTATTGTATCGTTCGTATAACCTCTGGGAATGAATGTATGCAGATAATACCCAATCGCAGTGTATAATTTATTATACTTTACTTTATTTTATTTTATTGTTATCATTATCATATATTCTCTTATATCGTTATATCTGACAATATATTATAATAATAATCTGATTGATATATGTAGATATTTAATGTTTTCAGAATGAAATATGTCTACAATACTATCAAATGAATCCCAAATGAGATATGTGGTAGAATGGTTCAGGGAATGGTCAGAAATGCAGAGAGGAGATTTTTTAGAAATATTATTGGAACAATGTGGTTCTCCTGGTTTAGTCAATGGATTAGTACCTGGAATGGAAAATATGAGTTGTAAAGAAGGTTCGGATAGACCACCAAGCTTATTTCAATGTCGTGTGAAATTATTCAGAGAGTGGAGTCAAAATTGGTCACAACAAGAAAAAGATTCCTTGCTAGCTTCGATTAAAAGTATCGATGGGAAATTTGCTGGGAATTATGAACAAAGGTTATCCGCATTAATGGAAGAAAATTAAAATATATGGATTGATGTCGAGTTAAATTAATTTCATATATTAAACATGTAGAAACTAAAATTTGATATTCAAAGAAATGAGAGATCTTATTTATAAGTTATTATAGAATAATCATTGAAATTTTAATAATGAGCTAATATGATTAAATGTCAATGATGAAGGAAAAATTTGTCTGAAAATTTTTCTTTTTAAATTTTTATAAACGATCGTCCATAATCCTCGCATTGAATTATATATACAATAGAAATATATTATTATTCATGCTTTTATACATGAATTTAACATGTTTTCAAAAAACAAATTTTCATGGTTAGCACATTTTTAAATAAATTGCAACTGTTGTTTCTTTATCATAAGAATATTTATAAACAATCTATGTATGTGAGAGTTACAAAAGATATTGTTGTATCAGCAATTAATGATAATAATTTTTAATTTAAACTATAGTCTTTGAATAATCAATTGTTATAGATATAAATAAATAAATATATATATATATGTATATATATATATATATATACATTCCATATTGTCAGTATTTACATTGTATGTATTTGGATGTGTGTCATTAAATATATTAAGAAAATACATATCTTTTTTGTTAATAATAAACTTTAATGAACTGTTTGAAAAGAAAAGCTCCAAGTATACAATCGATTTTGTTGTTATTATTGATGAAAACCCTACATTTTATTTACATACAAATAATATAATATACATCATATCTTCATATTTACATGTACCTTATAATAATATTAAAAAATATAAATATTATAGTGTACTTATTTACATTACATACAATGTAACAAATTACTAATATATGCATTATTAGAAAAAGTAGTTTATACCATTCCAAACTTACCAATTTTATTAACAAATTATATTTAGGATTATTATTTATTATATATTTTTATATCCTTTTTATAAACGTTGTAACCATTTTGTACAAATATTTTTAATAGCAGTTTGTCCAAGACGATCAGATTCTTTTAAAATCTTTCTTACATCTTGAACTCTTGAATATTTAACAGCAAGAAGATACGCAGCTTTTAATTGTTTACTTTCGATGTATGCACTTATCTAAAAAAAAAAAAAAAAAAAAAAAAAAGAGTAAGAAAATTTATTGATTACTGTTACTATTTATGATTATATAATGATCAAATTAAAAAAGATCTCTCTTACTTTAAGTTCTATGTCTGTTATTAGTCTAACCAGTACATCTATCTGATCTTTTAAAATGTGTTCAGAATGATTGTATGAACGTTGAAGAATCAATTTTATACAATGTGTAAGTACGTGATCACATATAACGTGGGTATTAGATGCTCCAGAACTACGACAACATTTTATTAATTGTTCTACAGCAGTAACATTATCTTTTAAAGCTAATATATGTCCTGCTAAAGAATATACTTTTTGTGGTGAAAGATTGTAGTCTATAACAAAAAATTACATTATATGCAACATTATTACCATAAGAATTTAGATGTATATATATATATGTACACATATATTATGTAGATGTATATATATATTATGTAGCATTAAATTATAACCTTGCATAATTCTGAACGCTATACCAAATCCTTCTTCAATATCACGTCCACAAAGAATTGCTAATACAGCCAAGTGTGTTTTTTGTTGCTGATTACCAAATAAAGTAGGTAATTCAGAACTACAAGTAGCATCAGATTCAATGTCTGGAAAAAGGCTTAAAAATTCATTCGGTGATCTTCCTTCTTTCTCAGCATTTCCTAAAAACTTTGCTATTTCCATTTGTCTACTTATCGTATTTATATGCTTATCTATTTCAGAAGGCTCCATTTCCATAGTAAGAACATCATGATTACTATAATAGGAACTTGTACTCTTCCTTCTCTTTTTGCTAAAATCTCCAATATGTAATTCAGATTCTAAATGTTTTTGTGCATCAGTCAATAGATGCATTCTGTTGCATAAATCCATGTAAGTAGTAGCTTGATTAGTATAAAAACGAATACATGTCATGGATGCTCTTATACAATCTTTCATAAAAAGTTGTAGTTGATATAAAATATACAAGGATTGTTTCTTTTCTAAACAATGGCAAACATATATTAAATATTTTTTCCAAAGTATTAAACTTGGATCTTTGGTTTTCATAGCTTCTTGTAATTTCTCAGCGTTTCCAGTTTTTAAACAATACATATAAACAGCGTTAAAAAATAATTCAGGTTCTAAATCATTTTCTAATATATAGTTAAGACATTTTTCAAATTCTTCATGCTTCAAATAAAACTCTAATATAGAATTATAACTTCCATATGTAAGTAAATAATACAGGCTTTCCTTGTAATAAATGTTTTCTTTAAATGTATTTACATGTTTTATTGTTAATTGTCCTTGACTTATAGCTTTTAAATTATTAATTACAGATAATATCTCTGGTATTTTATCTACCTTCTGATTAGAATGAAATAGATAATAATTGTTTGTATTTGAATTATCTAATATTTGTAAAATTTCTGTTAATAAAGGTGGATCCTTTATCGGTCGATTTTTTACACATTCACTTTTCTTTTGACTAGATGCATTTTTTTCTTCGATCGTATGTGATTTTATTTTGTTTGAAAGAATTTTGGTTTCATCTAAATTTTCCACATGTTTAGAAGACAATTCCTTTGGATAAGATAAAATTTCCCAACCATCGATATCATCCTGAATGACTTTATCAAGACAATGAAGAAATTTCTCTTTTGCTTGTTCAAAATAGCCCACTTTTAAACAAGCTTTACCCCAAGCTGCCCATACACCTTGAGTATCCAATCCTGATTTAGTACTAACATCCAATGCTAATGTCCATTGTTCTTTTTCAGTAAGTAAATCTCTTAATTTTCTCAAAGCATGTTCATCCATATCGTCTGAAGGTATAAGCGACAAACAATCAGAATGAATAAGTGTTGTTATAAGATCTATTTGCGATAGAAAACGATCACAGTGAGCCAATCCCGTATTGAAACCTAATTTAGCGCATTTCACTTTTGCTGCAACTAATAATGATTTTATCATCTTGATAATCACTATGTGATCTACTTCAGGATTTACTTCTCCATCATTAACTGGATATAATAATTGTTTCATTTCATCACACCGATCGAGTAGAAAACTATATCGATATATTATATTATTCAATAAATATTATTTCATAATTTAAATTTATATATAATATGAATAAATACCTTGTGTACGCTTTGTGATCCGAATGTAAATTTAAAATAGCTAAACATAAGGAAATGCTAGGAGCGTATTCGAATGAAAATTCTTCTCTAATAGTTTTATTATGTCCTTCGTCTTTTGTTAATCTCCAATAATCCAATGCTTCGCTATTTGGCGTAGATGCTGATCCTTGCACCATATGCATTTGCAAAGTAGTCTGACATTTACAATCTTCACAAACACGCACAGGTACTGAACTTGGATATCCAGGAACTTGCATACGACTTTGAGAACAAATGGCACAAACCACACGACCACATCTACGACAATGATGCCTTCTGTTAAACATTGAGAATATTACCGTTTTACAACAGCTACATTCTCTAGCCTGGAATAATTGTTATAAATAATATTATTAATATCAATTCGAATATATTTAATAAAATAAATTTAATACGTTGCTTTTGAAATACTTTGTCATTGGGAATCCATTCTTCTTTTGTAGGCACCTTAGAAGGCATGATAAATTCATTACTTTCATTTTCCATATTAGAATCTTGTATACTCTTTGATTTATTATCAATACCATCACGTTGTAAAGAAACTCTAAAGTCTAATGCTTTTTTACTATAAAACCTTATAATCTTATCAAATTCGGTCATCGATATACCTGTATCTTGCAAATCGATGTAGACGATATTTAATATTTTTTGAAGAGTTTCAAACTTACAATTCATTAATAATTGCTCTAACATTAGAAGTGGATCCTTTATAAGATGAATATATAATGATTTTTCTTTATCTTTTAATTCTTTCAGAATATCTATACCAATTAAAGTTCTTTTGTATTTAATAATTTCTGTTTTCTTACAATGTTGTAATAAATAATTAACGAGAAAGGATAGTGCACTGGTGGATTCAACTTTTTTAAGTACGACTTTACATATTTTCACTGAATGATTATGCGGTAACGATTGAAGAAGCTGAAACAATAAAAATTTTATGTTTATCATATAGATAATTTTTTCTTTTTTTTTTTTTTTTTTTTTTTCAGAGACATAAATAATCCCTTTTTTGTCGTCATAGTTTCAATATATTACCTTTAAAGCTCGTTTAAAGTCTTGCCTTTCATTTTTTAATAAGCCAATTAAAAAATCTTGCGCAACAGAGGATTGTGCTTCTAATGTAAAAGATTGACACTCTAACCATTCTAAACATAATTCAAACTTGTCTACACTTATCAAGGATTGCATTATATCAAATGGATCAATTCTATTTGTACAGTATGCAACATCGTACCAAGTATTATTATATTTGTTTGCACAATATGGTAACATTTTTCGAAAAATTGTTATTCTACGTAATATTTCTTTCATTTGAAGTTTACAATGCAAAGGTAATTTATTACTATCCGTATGATGCAATGCATGAATCAAAATGCACTCGCAAACATATGCCTGCCATTTGTTAATATTATTTAATATCATTTGTGCTAAAATATGTATATCATTAATTTGATATAAATATTCTAATATTTGTGAATTTATCGTATTTTCTTTTTCTGATGTTAAACAACTTAAAACTTTATCCTTAAAGTGTCGTACTTCGAAAGTTTTAACAATATTATTATCCGATAGAGAATCTATAACGTTCAAACAGTCTTCCCATTTTTTATTTTTCCATGCTTCCTTAAACCAATTCCACAATTTGTTTACTGGTACTGTTTCGTGGATACCGGTATATGTTTCATTTTCATTGAAAAAACATTTCAATTGATTTATCCAAGAGGAATTCAAAAAATTCTCCAAACAGGCAATACGTCGTAGATTATTGCAATTTTTATCTAAAATAGTTGGACGTTTGTTTTGCATTTTCTGTACTAGATAAGAAAGAATCCAGCTATGACTATCTAAATATTGTAACAAATTATCCTTAATCAATAACTTCTCACGAATGAATACTTCCTCATTATCATCATTTTGACAATTTTGTATAGAAAGTTGTGAACTATCTGTATATTTCAATAATATTTCATAAGAGTAATGAGCAGATTTATATTCTATTACCACATCCTCATTTTCAAATTGAAAATAATCATTTATAGAAAATATATTTTCTTTCAAATTATTCGCATGCTCATTTTGCTTATCCAAAGATAATAAATTCTGATATTGTTCTACAAGATTTGGTAATATTATTTTCGTTTCCTCATGTAACTTCTTAAAATCGTCATTATGATAATTCTTTTGTAAATAATAATCTAAATATTCCTTTGCTGCTTCATTCAAATTTTTGCTCAATGTGGTTGATTCAAAAACCTGTAATATTATGAATTAAATAAATGTAGAAAAAATAATTTATCGAATTAAAATAAAATGGAAATACTTACACGTATTTGTGGTGTTTCATTATATTCATTAGCCATAGCAAAAATAACTCTTGGATCGTGTACTAAGTCTAAATCTTGCCATGCTGGCTCATTAAGTTCTATAATTGGTGATAATGATATTTCATTTAATGAGAGACCACTAAGTAACTTCGAACGAAGAGTATAAAGCGTTACAAAACCAAGATCACCAATTACATAGCCAATTGACATTAAGGAGACTGTATGCTTCAAAGTATTAAAAGGAGAATTGTTAGCCCAAATAACGAGCATTGCATGTATGAACATAACATTCCAAGTATTTAAGAAAAATGTTAATGTCTCATCTCCAACTGATAATTCGCTAAGATCCAACATTGCAAGATGTGATGTTTTCTTCAATATAGTTTGAATATTAACATGCTTTGAAAGATCATTCAAACATGTGTAAGATAAATTAGATTTCATTGAATTTAAAGTGTATAATGCTTGTAAAAGTTCCATCAGTATCTCTGAAATGCATTGATTGGGACTACTTGATACATAACTTTTTGAATCCTGTTAAAGATACAATTGAAAAGAGCATAAATAAAATTTAATAATAATAATAATCTCAGATATTTTTATATTTTTCATACTTACAGATATATCAACATTTCCATTTAATACTATACATCCAAAATTAGTATTGTCGTTCTCAGATTTGTTATTATGATAATATGGAAATATTGGACAAGTGCTTATAAGAATGTTGTACACTAAATCTACTTTTAATTTTCTAGCAATTTGCTCAAGATTTTCAGGTTCAACATTTTTATTAAAAAGATGATAACTAAAATATCTGTGAAGAGGTATATTTAACAATCTAGTTGCAGTTAACAATTCTGTATTATCTAAAATAAAAAAAAGATGATTAAATTGATATTATAAAAAAAAGAAAAAGAAAAAAAAAAAAACGAGAAAAAAGAAAGAAAGAGACAATTATTTGTACCTGTATTGATTGGAGCAATTGCTTTTAAATGTTGTAAATGGAATTGTAAATTTTTTAAATAATTTTTATTATTATTGCAACTTGTAATTATTTTCTGTATTATTTTTAATTCTTTAAATTCAATACTGTTCTTAGCATGCTCGTCATCGACTATTTGTTTTTGCGATTTTTTAAATTCATTGTATTCAGTCATAATATTTGTCCATAATTCATTCTTTTCTTTCCACTCTTCAACAGACAATGGTATTGTAACATCAGATAATAAATTTGTCACAGATATATCCTTCTTATTCTCATGTAATAGTTGAAAAACTTGATAAAACAAACGACTATGTTCAGTATTATTCAATGATTTGCATAATGTGACATATTTCATAGCAACATCACAAAGACTCTGTGAAATTGGATAGGTATTGCCCATAGTCAAAGCTAAATCCAATACACTTAATGTTAATATCTTGTTGTTGTTAAGATTTGGTTTTAACATTCTCATGTGTGTTTCTTGAGAGGCTATAAACGTTTCAAGTTGATTGGTATATCTGGAGGAATGCATAGCTTCTTCTGCAACTAATCTTATGGTCTGTAAAAATGATTACAAAATTATACGATGATTAATATATCCATTTTTTAAACAAAAATTTAATAATCTTTACGTTACCTCCAACGTAGAAGATTTGATATTTCTTTTTGAAGTATTTCCTGTTATCGAAGGACATATCAAATTAAACATTTCTTGCTTAAAATGTTTTAGTGCTTGTGAAAATCGAATTTCACCATAAAGTGCAGTATTTTCCATATTGAACATCTGTCAAAAAACAATAAAGTTAGCATTAATGTCAAAATGTTGATTAATAATTTTATTAAATAAAGACACATGGAAAGAGCGTTTATCTATATAGGAATAATAAGTTGTTATATTTTCAATAACTTAGCTTTTGGTGTTAAGTATCAATTTGTAACAATACTATAATATAATAAACGATTTAAGAGATATTATTAATTACTATTATTATTATTATTATTATTATTATCATTCTTTATATTCGTATTACATATTATAGATAAATTCAAAAGATGAAGAAATATTTGAAATAAGTTCGTATGATAATTATTATGATGATATAAATAAAAATGAAATAATCAAAGTTGCCGATTTCTTTAACCCGCAAGTATTAAAGAAAGATGAGGATAAATACAAACCCCTACATTCTTACGTAAAGCAATATAATCAACGTGTCGCTAAAAACAAAATACAGATACCTGATATATTTCCTTATTTTCAATCGAACAAAGAACAAATATTAAATCTACTCCAAGAGGAAGAACCACATATTGCTGGATTTAAAAATGAAATAAATAAAGTATAAATATTTGTTCTTTAAATGTAATATTCTAGATGTAAAAGATACAATACAATATACAAAGAATTGTTATATTATTTACTAGTATTATTCGGAAATTTCAACAAGAAAGAACATAAAATTGTTATCAAGAAGAAGAAATGCTTTCAATTTTATGAAACTAAAACGTGCTTCAACACCGTCATTTAGTAAGCAAATTTATAATAATTAAATGAAAATTATCATTTTCAGTATTGAAGACAAACCCATATATTTATAGAATTATTTACAAATGTGTAGAAAATAAAAAAGTCTCCAGGGATAAACATAATGAACCAAGTTATAATATACCTGAAAATTATAGAAAATTTAATTTACTACAGAACCCTGTAAGGACAAATTATAATATTCTTAAGATAAAAATAGGATATAAAATAAATTGTATTCTTTGGATAGAATCATCAAGAAGAAGACTTGTCACCATTGTTAAGTATAAGTATAGAAGAAATTAATAAATATATAGATTTAAGTACGACCATTGAAGATACAATAGAGCCTACAGATGAAAACGATTACGACTACGAAGCTTTTAAAATGGAATATGAACAACAATTCAAAAAAGATAAAAAAATAAGCGATAAATTACAATACACCCATACAGAAGAACAAGTGACAAAAGAACATATTTCCAAGAAACCATTTGAAAAAGTTACAGATACTACGAAAAATTGTACAAAGAAAGATATGGATTATTTTGGTTTTAAAGCTATCAAATGTTTAATTTACAATTACCAACATGTAAAAGACACAACGGAAGCAAAAAAAACATTATCAAAAATGTGGCTAATTGTTAAAGTATGGCTGTGCATTTATGTGTGTATCGCAATTCCATGTTGGTGCCAAAGAGGAAGTTATTTATTTTATATATACCAAATTATTTTTAATTATATGCCAAGAGAATAAATAAACAACTAATATTTTATACTTTTTTTTTTTTTTTTTTTTTTTTTTTTTTATATATAACAGGATGGTGTTGTTGTTGGTTTCGTTGTAAACTTTTCTTTCCCAGAAAAAGAATAATGTTTGTAAAACAATATTATATGCGAAATCCTCCAGGTATTTTAATACCAAAACTTTCTAAAAAGAAACCGATTAAATACGAACCGTCTGAATATGAACAAGACATGTATGAAAAACTTGAAGCTGCAATAAGAAATATATAATACAAATAACTACAATTGCAAGCATATTGTATAATGCATATAATAATGTATAAAAACTTTATGAAATAAGTAGTAATGTTAGTTTAAATGAATAAATAAATAAATATAAAAATACCTCTATAACTTCTTGCGCTTTCTCATAATCATTTTTCCACAAACATTGGATAACCAAACTTTCTTTCGATGACAACATTAAATTAATAAGAAATATTGGTTGATCTGCATCTTTTACAATTAAATTATCTGAAATAGTTCTATTTTTTAATTGATTCCATTCGTTAATATTATCAGCAACAATTTCTGCTTCTGAGCTACTATCAGTTTTTATTTTTGTATCATCCGAATCACTACTATGATTTCGATAAAAAATAATATCATTGAATCTCTCTTGCGGATATATTATATTTTCCTTTAATAAAGTACCAGAATTAGTTTCAATTGTAAAGTTTTCAGGCAGCCCTACGTTTTTGATAAAATAAGAATTTGTATGAAGATCCAATCTCCATTTTGCATCAGCTAATAATTTTACTAAATTAGATATCTTTGGACTTAATTTATTTAATTCTTCTGCATATGTTGCATCATATTTGAGTTTTCTCATTTCAATCTCTGTAGCTGTAATACTATTTTTTAAATAATATAATATTTCTCTAACAGCATATTTATTACAAATAAAATTCATATTATTGTATTTCATTGATCTATGAATAATTGTTTGCTTTTCATTTAGGACAATGTTATGATCTTGTGATTTATTGTCACTATGACAGAAGTCATCATAGCTTAAGAAAAGCAAAGAAAATATATTTTCCATTGTCTCCAATCTCAAAGAAAATGGCAATAAAGTACATAAATAAGATTCCATGTCGAGTAAATATTTTGTGATATTCTGATATTTTGCATTATAAGTTTTACAAAGTAAAATTACTTTTAATGCATTTACCATACTACAATAAGCTTGAAAAATATTTTCAGGTTCTCCGGTGGCTTGTAATAGTTCTTTAATTCGATCATGATCTATTTCATGTATATTTGTAGCTTCTTTCAATAAAAAAAGTACTGTACAATTTTCCAGAAGATACAACATACGTTTTAATGGTATTGCGTTTACAATACATACTGATTCTATACCATCTTGACTTTCTTTTATAGCTTCTGGATTTTTTAGATTCAGGATCCAATTTATAATTTCAGTATATATCTTTAACGTGGTATCTAATTTGTGAAAAGTATGATCAGTAAAAATGTTGAGATTACAATTTTGTAATAAAAATTTCAGGACTTCATATACAATCGTATTTTCTGTCCAATTTTGTAAATCGTCAGTATCTCCTTCCGAACAGTGATGTAAAAATTTTAACAATAATATTATCCAAAAGTGTTTTAAAGGAGGATAGGACAATATCATTGAAACTTCATTATAATTGCCAGTTATTAAGAATGTATAACAAATATTCTGAAAAAGAAAACAAAAAGAAAGAAAATAATATTATTTTGACATTGACAATATTGTTTAATTAATTTTAATTACAACCATTATGATTTAAACTTACTAATATATCTGTTAACCAATGTGATTTTTGTGTTATTATTCTTCTAAGTATTTCCATTTCATTTAACACCATAATATTGTCATTATTCTTATATTTAAATATGGCATTGCATATTCTAATTGCATCTTCCATAATAGTACCAGACTTGGAGTATCCATATAATTCATTGATATTTAAATTCCACTCGTCGATAAATGTCGTATCCTTTCTAGAGTATAATGCCAATTCTATATCTTTAATATTATCTGTCTTCAAGGTTATAGGACATAACCATTTTAAAAATTCAGTCTTTTTAGATTCAGTCAAAATCATCTTCGATAAAATACATAAGAACATTTCTAAATATTCATTATTAAGTATTATTTTATTTTGTATTAAAGATGAAGCATCATCTTTCTCATTTACAAGAGAATTTTCATTGGGTATCATAAGTTCCATAATTTCTTTTAATGCAGTCAAATAGAAATCTAATAATCCATTAGGAAAAATAGAAATACTAAATGAATATAAACAGCACATATTAATAATGTGACATGCTATTATAGGGTTTTTTATTAAATATGCTTTTAAAAATGATAAAGTCGATTGAGAAAAATCATTAACGATTTGTGGTGATGCAGCTTTAATATTTACATCGGAACAATATAACAGCAACTCCTGTTGTAAAATATAGAATTGTAAATAATATATAATGTGTAATTTCAAATATATAATTATTATATGTGATAGACGAACCTCTATTACATTTTGAGATATATCGTCCATCAAATCCACAGCAATTTGAAAATCTATGCTATTAAAGTCCATTGAAATATTTTTATTGTGACAACATTTATCAGGGAAAAGTTTGTATAATAACAAATATTCAATCCATCGAAAGTTATTTTCCTTTTTCATGTCACTAAAATAATATCAATGATTAATATCTTATATTATTTATTTCTATCTTAATACTTACATATCAATTTTAATTATAGATTTAAAATCTATATTATGAATCATATCTGTACTTTGTTCAGAACAAATATTGTGATGATGATAGGTTCGATATATTTCATATGCTGTGTACCATAATTTGGATGAAATACACTTATGTATCTCAAAGACTTCCATTTCTTTTGACATTTTTCTGACGGTAAATTTTACACTTTCCTTGATATAATCACTTTTCCTTTGAATACTTTTGAAACTTCATTATAGGTTATGAAATTTATACTTTAATAGCGAAAATCTACGTCAAAACTGTTCACAATATTTAACCAACTTCAACGACAGATATGGACAAAATATACCAACAGAACTGTTTATGAATATAATTGTTCTCGATAGATGGCACTATTGGTATTCTGCCAATGACGTCATCTTAATTGACGTTCTTTTGTTATCGATCATTCATAAAATGTCCCTGTTTTTATAATGGTTTACGCCATCAATGAGAACAGCTGTAATTTTAGATCAATTTTGATGAACAAGGTCTCATTTTAAAGACGAAGATTTAATCTAGGACATATATATTTTTTGAATTTTTAGTAAAAACTTTATTTTCTTTGAAAAAAAAGTACTAAAACTTTACATTGCCAATTATACTTCTAAAGGCAAATATATATAAGATATAATTAAATTTAAAGATAATGTCTTTAAATTCGCAAATTTATATATGAATTATAATATTTTTTAATTATATTTATATATAATTAAAAAATATAATATATCGACGTCGTATTTAAAAAATGGATCACTGGAAAAAAACATTCATAGTTCATATTTTGTCCATATGTGTCGCTGAAGTCATACACGTTTTGAACAATATTTAATGAACAGCTTGAATATTAACATATAAGATTAAAAACTTACGAAATATCATATATTTCATTTTTTAAAACTTGCGTATAATATTTTCTGGTGTTTTTATATTTTTAACGTGTAAGTTATTTAAAATATAGAATAATTTTTTGAAATATATTAGAACGAATTCTAATCTAACCTTACATTAAGTACATGCTTTTTTTTAGTTATTCTAAATCATGGCACCTAGAAATATCAATTCTTTAAAGAATAAAGATATTTATAAACAAAATAGACGAAAGAAAAGAGCAAGAATAATAATAAGAAATTTACCATTTCAAGTAAGTTTTGTTTTAGTATTAAATATATAAAATGTAACGACATTGTTTTCTAATGTTTTTTTTGTCTTTTATCTCTGTAGATCACGGAGAATAATTTAAAGGAATATTTTGGTCAGTATGGAAAAATCGAAGAAGTAAAATTATTAATTAAACCTGATGGAAAACCCATTGGATGTGGATTCATTCAATTCGATCACGTGCAGAGTGCGGCAAAAGCAATACATTATGCAAACTTGAAGCCAATTCAAGGTAGATCTATTGTTGTCGATTGGGCAATACCTAAACATAAATTTAATAAAAATACAACAGAAGATATTAAAGACGTAAATAATGTTGATATTAACATTAAGGAAGAATCAGATGATTCTGACAACGATGATAAATCAATAATAGAACCTATTGAAGAAATAAACTTATCAAATAATTCAATTGAAAGTATGGATGTGTAAGTAATAGTTAACACTCATATAAATGAATGCAGATATGTTACTAAATGGAAAAATGTATTACAAATTATTCATTCAAATTTATAGTTCGGATAAAGAAGATGAAGAGGATATGGAAGATTCATCAGAGGAGGAAAAACAAGATGTAAAGGATGAGGAAATAACAGAAGAATTCTTGGAAGAAAAAGTAAATGATGAAGATGAAAAAATGACAAAGAATAAAAAATGTATATCTAATGACGTTCACGAAGGAAAAACTGTATTTTTGAAAAATGTACCATTTTCTGTGAAAAATGAAGAACTTAAAAAGTATATGGAACAGTTTGGTCCAGTTTATTATGCTCTTATTTGTATAGACTCTTTAACAGAACATTCTAAAGGAACGGCTTTTGTTAAATTCAAGGTAATAGTTTTGTATGTATTATAATTAATTAATTATTAATAACATAATAGATCCATAAAATTTTGGATTAATTTTCAGAATATAGAAGATGCTGAAAAATGCTTATCAGCTGGAACAGAATTACGTTTACGTGATGCTATTCTAGAAGCACATAGAGCTCTTCATAAAAATGATATTACGAATAAAAATAATTTGAAACGTCAAAAAGAGAAAGATTCAAGGAATTTATATCTTATAAAAGAAGGAGGTACGTAGATATATATATATATTATATATATATAATGAATAAAATCTAGAAAATAATCTAGTAATGGTGTTGTAAAAATTAATTAAAAATATTTTCAGTAATAATCGCTGGAAGTCCAGCTGCAGTAGGCGTATCAGTTACAGATATGGCAAAACGATTACAACTTGAACGTTGGAAATCTCAGATATTGCGTAATTTGAACATGTTTGTTTCAAGGGTGCGCCTAGTTGTTCAAAATTTACCAGCATCATTAGATGATGTTAAACTTAGGCTAATTTTTAAAAAGTATGCTGGTTCTAAGGCAATTATTAAAGAGGTACATATGTATACATTTAAATTTATATATTTTAGTAAATAAGAATTCACATAAGCACATAGAATATTTATATATATATATATATATATTTATAGGCAAGAATTATGCGTGATTTAAAAAATATAGACTCAAATGGTATAGGAAAGTCTAAAGAATATGGATTCGTAACATTTACCAAACACGAAGATGCTCTTAAAGCTTTACGAGCTATAAATAATAATCCAAATATTTTTACTCCTCACAAGGTAAACTTCAGTTGTATTATCTTGATTAAAATAAAAATCTCTTGTTATATTTAATAATATTATTTTTATTAGAGGCCAATAGTTGCCTTTTCCATTGAAAATCGTATCATGGTGAATGCCAAACAAAGAAGAATTCAAAAGAGTCAAGCACGAAATCCTCTTTATTCAGGAAATAAAGATCAGGGGCAAAATAAAGAGCATCCAATGGAAGAAACAAAAGTCGTAGCCAAGAATGAATTGGCGAATGATAAAAAATCATTCTCAGGCATTAAAAGTAAGCCTGGAGAAACAAAGATTAGATCAAAATTCAACTTGAAAAATCAAAGTATCCTGCACAGTAAAGTAATAAAAAAAGAGAAAAAGGCAGTGAAACATGATCACAGTAGAAAAACAAAACTAGAAAGGGCAAAGAAAGAGTTGAAGGTAAGTATCCATCATACTTGTATTTTTGTTTTATTTTGTTTTGTTTTTACTGTGCGACGTATGCAGAATATTTTTATCTCTCCTATTCTTTTTTTTTTTTTTTTTAGACCAAGCAAATTGCCAAGAGGGGCAACGTGGAAGATGCAAACTTCAATAAACTCGTAAACAGTTATAAAAGTAAATTATTAGCATTAGGACCAACCAGATCGAAATGGTACGATACTTCATAAAAAAAAAAAAAAAAAAAATAGATAAAAAAATAAAGAAAAATTTACATTTTTTTTAAAACCATGTTTAACTAAATAATTAATAAACGTTGATGTAATAAACATTGTACATTTTAATAAATAACTTTTATCATACGATAAATATATATCATTGGCCTAAACAATTTATTTGTTTAATAAAGCTTTTTTTTTTTTTTTTTTTTTTTTTTTTTTTTTTTTTTTTTTTTTTTTTTTTTTTAAATGTAAACTATATATTTTTTGTTAGTAATATATATGTTTATTTTTGTATTATTTTATATATATAGTTTCTGCTTAAAAAAAATTCATAAATGACCTTGAATTTCCCCTAACCTCCCCTCCCCCATTTATAATTCATAATTCATAATTCATAAATGTAACATTTTATTAATTCGATGCATGAAAATGAATACATCCTGTGTACTAAAAATGTTTCGCGAAACAATCAACATAATCCCCCACCACTATTTGTTCCTCCTACTTTGTCGGCTTGTGTATTTTATCCGCGATAGACTCGAGAGAGTTCTAATTCTATAGGACTTACTGCGAACTCAATTGCATTTGCTTCAGTGTTACGACTTTCTGCTTTTTCCTTTTTTTTTTTTTTTTTTTTTTTTCCATTAAATTGTTATCGCAAAAAAAAAGGAAAAAAAAAAGTAGAAAAGAAAGATAAACGATGTGTCGAGTGTGTTCATAAAAAAAATAAAAAAAAAAAAATTAACGAGGAATATATTAATATTAATTAACTTTGTAAAAGATGTTAACTACGCTAAGGTAAGTATAAAAGTATATACTATAAAAACATTCAAACAATTGGCGATATTAATATCATAGTTTTCTACGTTTTATTATTAGATCTCATAAAAGCAATTACTATTATATTTATGGCTTCGTAATTGATAGAAAACATATACTTACAAATGTAATAATAGTTCTGTGTATTTATATATATATATATATATAGATCATTTGAAAAAAATTTCACAATGCACTAAAAAGTAGTTCACTTTTTCTTTAATTTTTTTTTTTTTTTTTTTTTAGATTAAATTGATGTATTTCTATTTTAAGGATATAAATCTTTTTTTCCGTTAATAAATTTTCGATTATCGAATCTCGATATGTCGATCGAACGTAATTTTTGTACTTTTTCTTTTATCGTTTTTAAGTTGTCAGTAAGGCGCGAAAATATAAATATACATATATCAAATTTTTTTATTCAACAATCCTTCGAATGTATTAGAGGTTATATTAAATTTTTCATTGATTTTTAGAATATACATTTCTTCGAGATCTTCTTCTGTCATTTTTTTAAGATTTTCGAAAGATAATAAAAACGACAGACGCATTATTAATAGAACTTTAGAAACTTTGACAGCTGCAATTGATAAACATGAATTATCGTCGAATTGTCGTGCGTACGCGGAAATACCCGGACCAAAACCAATTCCCATTTTGGGAAATACATGGCGTTTTATTCCTTACATAGGTAAATATATTTTTTTCATTTTATATATATATATTTTTTTTTTTTTTTTTTTTTTTTTTTTTTTTTTTTTTTTTTATTAAGTACGAAAGACAATTTTTTTTTTAACCTCGTATTTTCTTCGAATAAAGTTTTAATCTTTATATTTGGATTACGTTGTAAATAAACTAATTTCACAGGTGATTTTAAAATACAATCGGTGGACAAGGTATCGAAAAGATTATACGAACGTTACGGTGACATAGTTAAAATTGAAAATTTACTTGGCAGACCTGACATGGTTTTCGTTTACGATGCCAACGAGATAGAACGAATTTTTCGTCAGGAAGATAAAATGCCCCATCGACCGTCCATGCCTTCTCTTAATTATTATAAACACGTTTTAAGAAAACAATTTTTCAAAGATAATGCTGGCGTCATCGCCGTGTAAGTGATTACTTAATTATTTAAATTTTCTTAATGAACTAAATTAAAATTCTTTGATAAAAAAAAATTGTAATTTCTTCGAAATAGATTTGTAAAAATTATCATCAATTTCAAATTAATATTTACATTTCCTTTTCTTTAACGATCGTCGATCATTAAAATTAATTTCTTTGGCAAAATTCAATTGGCGCGAATTAATCAAATTCAAACGAAAAATCGTATTATTTCAATTTTCCTATGGCAGCCAACGTAAGAAAGATAAAACATAACCAACATGATAAACTATTTGATATTTAGAAAGTACATATCACTTTTCATATCCGTAAATAGCGATACGGTATAATTTAAATTTGATTAGTAGTAGTAATATATCGCAAGAGAGTTTATATTACGATCTAACTCGAAATATAATAATATCTTTTTAAATGATATTTTGTAATTATAGATTACCTGTTTTACATAACGATCAAACGGTAGAATGCACGCGCAAAATTATTTAAATTCAAATGAAAAAAAAAAAAAAAAAAAAAAAAAAAAAAAAATAAGTGTTTTATGATTTATAAAACTTCATCGTTATATGATATATTTATAATTTGTATATATTTATGTATTAAGTTGATTTATTAAATAATTTATAATTAAATCAACTTAATTCAAGTTTTTATCGTTTGATTTCTGTTGTCAGTCACGGAGAGAGTTGGTACAACTTCCGTAGTAAAGTGCAACAAGTAATGTTGCAACCGCGAACAGCAAAAATGTACGTCGGTTCAATCGAGGAAGCTAGTCGGTCATTCCTATTAAGGTTTAAGTATTACTCTGAATGCAAGCCTTTCCCTTTTCTAATCATTTCTTTTCTCCCTTTCTCTTTTCTCTTTTCACTCTTTTCCTTTTATTCTTGTAATCCTCTCATCCATCATCTCGGATTTTTTTAAATTTCACATGATTTTATTTAATTCATTCTGATATTATTTTCTAGAATAGAAAGTATTAAGAATATAAATGACGAAGTTCCTGATGATTTTCTAAATGAAATACATAAATGGTCACTCGAGTGTAAGTATTTACTTTCTTTTTTTTTTCTTTTTTTTTTTTTTTCTTTTTTTTTTATTCTTTTTTTGTTATCTAAAAGAAGATTTAGAAAATGTAGAACATAAAAAGGAGGAATAATAATAAAAATATTTATTACTATTATTATTATTATTATTATTATTATTATTATATTTCGTATTATTTTTATATAATAATAATAATAATAATAATATTGTTATATTAATGATAAAGATGATCGATACTTTGTTTCTTATACTATCATATTATTATACTTAATAAATATTTTTTTCTTTTTTTTTTAATTAACAGCTATCGCTAGAGTCGCATTAGATGTTCGTTTAGGTTGTTTAGATAACAATGCAAATGTCGAAACACAGGAATTAATAAACGCAGTGACTACATTTTTCAAAAACGTTGGCATTCTGGAACTGAAAATACCTTTTTGGAGGATCTTTAATACACCTACATGGAAAAAATATGTTAATGCACTCGATACTATTGTACGGTTTGTATTGAAAAGAAAGAATATAGAAAATGGGAATGTAATAATTTAATTCATTTACAAGTATGATCAATGAAGTAGATCAATGTATATATATATATATATATATATATTAGAATTACATCAAAATACACGGATACTGCATTGACGAATTGGAAGAATACATCAGATTTTAATAAAGAATTATCTTTATTGGAAAGAGTATTGGCTTTAGAGGGAAACTCAAAATTGGCTACCATTTTAGCACTTGATTTATTTTTGGTTGGGATCGATACTGTAAGCGTACAATAATATTAATAATTAAAAGGCGTCATTAGTTTTCTTTTTTTTTTTTTTTGTTTTAACATTTCTGAGATTATTGTTTTTAAAAAATAGACTTCGAGTGCCGTGGGATCAGTGCTGTATCAATTGGCAATAAATCAGGAAAAACAAGAAATTGCTTATAAAGAAATATCCAATGTATTTCCATCAAGAGATAGACCAATAGAGGCAGTGCATTTGGAAAATTTAAAATATTTGAAAGCTTGCATAAAAGAAACCTTGAGGTTTGTGTTTTATATATCATTTGATTTGATTTCATCATTATGAGATAAATATTATATTTGATTTATTTTTAATTAGGATGTATCCCGTTGTTATTGGAAATGGACGATGTATGACTAAAGATACAGTAATCAGTGGTTATCGTATACCTAAAGGAGTAAGAAAATCTTTTTTATAATTATTGTATAGTAACAATTTTTAATTATTTTTGACTATTAATTATATATATATATATATATATGTATATATGTCTGTGTTTAGGTGCAAGTTATTTTTCAACATTACGTTATAAGCAATTTAGACAAATATTTTCCACGAAGCAATGAATTTTTTCCTGAGAGATGGTTACAAGATGATGGTGTAAGACATGCATTTGCGTCACTTCCTTTTGGTTATGGTAAACGTATGTGCCTAGGACGACGATTTGCTGATTTGGAAATGATTATTGTAATCAGTAAGGTAAGTTGTAGAAACAATGGACTATTTATCCTTCGTTTATATTGTATGAAGTATTACTTTCTTTTCTTATTTAAGTAAATAAAAAATATCTAGAAGTAAAATGTTCTAAATTAATATAAATTTGAAGTCTTTAATTTATATGTATTTTGTAAGTGGATGTGCGTGTGTTTATGTGTTTTCTTTTTCTCATAATGAAAAAGACAAGATGTAATATTTCTACGTTACTTTGTAGTAATCGAAAGAGAAACTTACTATACGAATAAAGGTAATTTTATTATGATACGCTTCGTGGTCACGAGATAATCGTAGTAGTTAACTTTCTGACGGTTACGCTGAATGAGCTCGGACAATAAATGATTCCTGACTGTTTCATTCTTTCCTCTTTCTATAGAACATTTTATAAATATAATTAAAACGTTCCAATTATAATGTATATAAAACGTTTCAATTGTAATATGTATAAAACATTCCATTTGTATTTTGCATCTAATGATAATATTTTGTCAAAGTAAATTATTCAAAGATCAATATGTTAGATAATTAAAGGGAGTAATATTTATAATAATAACAATGTAAAGATATATAAACAATTTTTTCATTTCAGATCTTGCAATATTACAAAATAGAATATCATCATAAAAAATTAGATTATTATATTGACCCAATGTATACACCTAAAGGACCATTGAAATTAAAATTTATTAATAGATAAATCTATTTATTTATATGTCCGCAATTTATATTTGATAATATAAAGAAAATTAAAATGAATAAGTTCAGTTTTCAAAAGATGCACCTAGCGATAGGCAATACTCGATGCATGGATGTATGAAAAACATTTTGACATGCATATAACATCTTCAATTCTATCTATCGGTAGAACGTACGAACTAATTATTGATACGATTAAATGATTATCAATATGTTCATTTTTATAAATTTTTATTGTCATGAAATCTCATATTTCAAAATGACAAAGTAAAAAAGATTTTAGCACATAATGCTTAAGCAATTTTATGTGTATGTCACACTGGTAATTTTATTTATATATACATACATTATAATAAATACATTAAAAACAAATATGTCTCATATACGAACTGTCCCAGATATTTTGATACTTATAACAATTAATCACAGAATTGTATAAATCATAACAATACTTGTTTATCAAGCACAATCAATATTAAATTGACAAGCATGTGCGTATAACTGAAGTAAACATACTATTTACTAAATAAATTACAGAGTACATCTATTACAGAGTACATCTTTTAAAAGTATCCTTTACAGAGGATATCTTTTATCTATAAAAATTATTTATTTATTTATAAGAAAAGATACGGACCTAATTATGAAACTTTGTTCATAATATTGTTAATGTTTTGAATTAAAAAGTATAAAGTATCATGGAACAAACTCATGAAAAAAAAAAAAAAAAAAGAAAAATGCATTAATTTAAAATCTCTAAAGAATCGATATGATAAAGTCATCACTTATTTTATCGAGACTTATTTTCCCCATCTATTGATTACACAAATATTATTTCATTTAATTTGCAAATTAACATATCTCTTTTTCATTTGTGATTTATAATAATTTTATAATGTCCAATATTTATTTGTCCATTTTTTAATCACTCTTTTCTGATTTAACTTCATCTTTTGAAATTTCCTTTCTACGATCAGATTTATTTGTAAATACTCCAGGAAGATGATCCTTTACCTGTTCCCTTAATTTTTGTGGAATAACCATAATAGTTGTTATGACATTTCCTAAGAATAATATCAAAAACATAGCACTAAGAACTGACACATGCCAAGTAGCTTCTGAATGGGATATTAACATGAATAATGTATACGCGTTATAAAGTTGGAAAAAGTATCCAACGAATAGAAACGGAAGGAGAAATGATAATCCTCGCCACATCCAAGAATGAAAACCTTCTATAGTAATATCCATATTATGTCTTTCCCCTAATGCTTTTAAACGATAAAGAACACCATGCTGATAACGAAATTGTAGATATTGTACTATACCTAAAAAATTTTTAATATTGATAATGCTTAGAAATGCACAAGTCGGTTGTAAAAAAAAAGAAAAGAAAAGAAAAAGAAAAAAAAATCAAAAACATGTCATTACAAAGGTTAGAAAACTTACTAATATATACATTGAACCAGATAAATTGACCTCGAAATGCATACCAAGCACCTGTATTTGGCCAGACTAATAAAACTGCAGATACTACGGTAGAGAGAAAGTGGTGAAACCGCCACCAACCTTTAATTCTTGATCCATTTACTTTAAGAATACTTTCCCTTATTGTTAATGTGCAATAATACCAGACTAGAAGAAACATTAGACTCAGTTCCAAAGTCCTAAAATAAAAATTTTATAATATTAAAATATTATATAAAAAAGAAAAAAAAATAAATAACGAAAAGACAATTAATTAATTCAATATATCTTACCTTACATTAGTGAACAGATTTAAAACAGATAGGACAAAACCAATTGCGGATAATATTAATTTAAACTTTTCATATTCATCTTTGTACTTAAATCTGAAAGGAAAACAAACAAAAAATTGAATCATTTGTTATTGATTATAACAACTAAATGTTAATATAAAATATTCTATTTTCTTATTAAATACAAATAATTAAAGGTCATTGATTTATTAATGAATGAATTATATCCTTATATCATTAGATTCTTCTTCTTTTTTTTTCTTTTTTTTTTATGATTCATTAATTTATCAAAACCTTCATCTTTATTCATAATCACTTTATTTTGAAGGAAAATATATCTTATAAATTTTTCTATTTATCAATAGAAAAGTCTTTTTGATTAATGGATTAATAATGGGTTAAAATTATAAAAGCTTACTTATCATTTTTATTCAGTATAGAAACATTAACACTGCCTAGTATAATTTGAAGATAGACACCATTTGGTTTTGGTAAAGTCTGTTCCATTTCATGCAATTGCAACTCTCTTCTTATCATATCTTTATCTAACGTCATTCTTGTATTCCTCGCCTGAAGCCTAAACAATTTATTTTTAAATAAAAGACATGAGATATATACATGTATATATATATATATATATATATATATATATATATATATATATAAAGAAGATATTGTTATCAGAAACTTACTGTTTGAGAGATTTTGAAATAATACCCATTCTGTATCTTTGATGAGATATTCCTTTGACACATTTTGCTTGTAATTCTCTAACTTCTTCTAATTTAGCAAGGTATTCCCTATTTAATGCCTATAACATCAATTGTATTGATTAACACTAAAACATTGGTCATCTAAATTTTTAACAATTAGTATCATAACAATTAAAGTATCATACAACATAGGAAATAAATATTAATTGTATAATTAAGTCGTAATTGATCATGGTTAAAAAATAAAAAATAAAAAATAAAAAATAAAAAAATATTGGTTCTTAACAAAGAAAAGAAAAGAAGGATATAAAAAAACAAAGCTGGAAAGATCGATCAGTTCAAAGTTCACATGTTGGTTGTAACATTATTAATGATTATTTAATTTGTTCTTTCATATAGTTCGTCAAAGAAATAAACAACTTAACCTCTCTCGATAACGAATAATAATGCTCGACGAAAAAGAATGAATATAAAGAACATGCCTAACACGCACACACGTACATACCCACACATACGTATATATATATATATATGTATATATATATATATATTTCCAAAAAAATTACAATTACAATTCTTTTACCTCCAACTCCTTGTAATCTCGTGCTAAATCGTTCCAATCTTCTAAACAAGATTCAACATTGGTGTCCATTATCTCGAAATAACTTTGATAATCTATTTCGTATATACTAGAAGTATATTAAATAAAATTCTATGAAAAAATTTAAATGATTATAGTAGAAATTGTTTCCTCGTGTACAATCGTTTCAGAACTACTGATTACTGAATACTTTGATGTGTCGCTATCGTTCTACGATATCGGGTACATCATGTGTGTTCGCGATCAATGGATAATAAATAATAAATTCTCATTGAATCAGAATAGATGAAAAAAAATAATTCTAAAAGAATATAATCGATTTGAATTATACTATTATTATTAGTCATATATTTCCTTCCTCGATTTATTACTTCTCTCGTAATTAAAAAATCAGTGAAAAATTCTCGTGGTATATAAAAATTCTTAGGGCACCGGACACACCTTGCTACGACATTGCTCGCGCGTAAATTTTTACATTTGTCCAACAGATGGCGTCACCTTCTCATCTAAATAAGAAAAATAATAATTTCATCCGGAAAAGATTTCAAACGCCATCTTACGATACTCAAGAAATTTAAAGTGTATTTTTTGAAGATATACATATACAACACAGATTCGTTCAAAATTTCTTATCATAATGAGTGTCACAATGTTCGATGAATAATTATAATTTATTAAAACTAATCTCGTATATTTTTTCTTCTTTTCATTTTTTCAATCGATTATTGTCTCTATTTCTTATTATAATGTTATAAGATAATTTCAATAATTAATAGCCAACATGCAAGGTTATACGATACAAGAAGTGTTCTATATATATATATATATATATATATATTTATACAGGGACAGTTTAAAAAGCGTAGATTTTTCAATGGTCCTTGACCAAGCACGTTCACCACGATTTCGAATGAAAAAAAGATGATTTGCATTAAGCGACTACTACTCTTCTTCTTTATATTCATTCCAACGTAATAAAAGAAAAAGAAGATGGAAAGATTTGAATTTTAGATTGTAAATATTTTGTTTTTACAATTTTCATGGATCATAATATCTATATATGTATATATATAAATATGTATATATATATATATATATATATATATATATATATATATATATATATATATATATATATATATATACAAATAATACTTTTAATAATATACGTTATAATATATATTAATAATGTAATTTGGAAAATAAAAGTTAATTTTATTTTTATGCACCGTTGTCCATTTATCGTTCAATGGATAATATTATCTGACACAACGCATATATCTTGTTTTATTTAATTTGATTATTGCAAGAAAAACAAACAAGCAAATAAACAAACAAACAAACAAAAAAAACAAAAAAAAATAAAAGAGATAGAAGAATTTAGAGTATTTATTGGTAACGTTGAATCGCAGAGTTCAATGTTATTTCATTGGTAGTTGATTTTTAATCTCACCAAAATATCGTTCGAGTATCGCATAAATAAGAGAAATAGATATTCCAGATCGATTGGTACGTCTATTGCATTATTTATAGAGGATATTATCGTGTACCGTTCAAAGTCTGTGAATCCTATCAGACTTTAAAAGTAGATTTCTTCACCCTTCTTATCTATAGTATCATCATATATATATATATACATATATATACATATATATATATAGGTATAGACTTTGTTTACCGCGAGTTTCAAATTTCTTCTAAAAGAAAAACAGAAAGTGGAATATGAAAATGAAGATGGAGGGCACAAATTTGTTTGAAAAATCTAACAAAAACTAAAAGCAAATCAAATATAACTTATAACTATTTATCAATAGATTGTAACGAAAGTTTCTATACTTTAAATTATCCCCACTCTTGGAGTTTGAAGAGACTCTGCAAGGAGATTTAAAAATGTTCGAAACTGTTAAACTCCAAGCAGTCTCGGTCGTCGGGTTCTCGAGTTAGCGACAAACCGAGCATGAGAAAGTATCCTACGCATATACATGTATATACACCCACACCCACACACACAGACACATACACGTGTATATACATAAATACATACATATACACACATATATATATATATATATACACATCGAGAACTTTAGTAAAACGTGTCTGAAAGAACGGACATAGTTGGTGAACATTTATCTATAGATTAGTGATAGCTCGTTAAACGATATTTAAATGATTAAAATTGTGAAATAACTGTAGGAATAAATTGGCGGGAAAAATATGAAAATCTTTTCGATATAAACAGATCGTAAATGATATTTCTTCTCGCGATAACAAAAAACCTAAAACAGAGAGAAAAAGAGAAAAGAGAAAGAGAGTAGGTATTCGTTCGAAAAAGTTACGACGTTTATATTTAAATACGAACGAGAGAGAGAGAGAGAGGTAGAGAGAGAGAGAGAGAGAGAGGTAGAGAGAGAGAGAGAGAAAGGGAGAGAAGAAAAGAAAAAAGAAATATAAATGTGCAGGACGTTCAACGACGCGTGAACGATAAGAAAGGAGAGGACGGGTGGAGTCGATCGACGATAACGACATCGACGTCGACGACGTCGTCGTCATCATCGTCGTCGTTCTTCTTCTTCTTCTTCTTCTTCTTCTTCTTCCTTTTCCTCTTCTTCTTCTCCTTCCCCTCATTGTCGTCGTCATCGTCGTCGTCCTCATCGTCATCATCGTTGTCTTCGACATTAAGCATTCGAGGTGAGGTGTCCTGTTAGCTAGCAAAATAGAAAACATAAAATTACGGTCTGAACAGGCGTTATAAACTTGTAGAAGAAAAGTTAAGAAAGAGAGTTTGTCGATCGAATAAAAAGAATAAGAATAATAAGAAGAAGAATTCTTCGTTGTTCTTTCGTCTATGAATAAGAAGAAGAAGAAGAAGAAGAAGAAGAAGAAGAAGAAGAAGAAGAAGAAGAGGAAGAAGAAGAGGAAGAAGAGGAAGAAGAATAAGAAGAAGAAAAAGATAGTGGAAGGGGGTTGAGGATAAAGTAAACGGGCTTCTAGATAACGGCATAGTTCAACAACGGTATTCGATCTCGAGGCGCGAACCAAAGAAGAGAAGCTCTGATTGGTCTACGGCTTGACGCCGCTTTCCGGTCCGATTTCCGGTCTCGACATTCAGCCGCGAGCTTCTAACGCGCGCGGTTACGCACTTGTGTTCCGATTCCGTTTAATATAATTTAAGTTTATATACGAAAGAGGATAAAAGAAAAAAAATAAATAAAAGGAAAGAAAAGGACGACAGAGAAAAAGAAACCAAAAAAACACACGCGCTCACACATGCACACACACACACACACACACACACACACACATACATACACGAACAAACAGCAACAACAACAACAACAACAACAAACAACAATTATTATTGTCTCTATTAATTCAATCAATTAATTGAATTAATTGATTGAATTGATCGAATTGAAATTAATTGGATACGTTCGATCGTGTGTATGTAATCGTTATTGAAACTAAATTAAAAGAAGAAGAAGAAGAAGAAGAAGAAGAAGAGAAGGAGGAGGAGGAGGAGGTGGAGGAGGAGGAGGAGAAGGAGGAAGAAAAAGAAGATTGAAATAGGAGAGTCGGAAAACGTGATCGTCGTTAAAAACATGATCGTTTGAATTTAATCGTCGTTTCTAATTTCACACGACGAAGTTACACAAGTCTTCGAAAGTATTCAAGAATTTATCTCAGACAAAAATTATTCTAATCGTTCATCAACTATCGTATTATAACTCCGTCTATTTCTCTCCTCTTCCTTTCTCTCTCTTTCTCTCTCTCTCTCTCTCTCTTTCAATATATATATATATATATATATATATATATATATATATATATATATATATATATCTTTTTTTCTCTTCTTCTCTCTAATAGAGAGAATATATTTATTATCGAGAATGCGTACCTTATGGTCGAGTTTGGAAAGATCTCGTCCATCTTTGTTTAATACGGTTTCAATATCGAGAAAAAGAATTGTCGTTAATTGTAACGTTCATGAGAAATACGAGGAAAATAAAAAAGAAATGAAAATATCCACTCCCGGGGAGTCTTACGAAAGAAAATATGTAACTACGGCTACTACTACGACTAATATTACGTTACGGGAACCACCAAAACCAAAAGGATTTCCGGTATTTGGTACCATCTTTGAATTTTTAACTACCGGTGGCGCTAAGACGCTTCATGAATACGTTGATCGTAGACACAAAGAATTAGGACCAATTTATAGAGAACGTATTGGTCCTATAATGGCGATTTTTGTTAATTCACCACAGGAATATCGAAGGATTTTCCGACTTGAAGGACCAATGCCTAAACATTTTCTTCCTGAACCATGGGTTCTCTATAACGAGCTACGATCTTTACAACGAGGATTGCTTTTTATGTATGTGAAATTTTTTCATAATATCTTAAAATTATATTAGTATATAATAATATTCAAATGTAAGATATAATAAAAAATAATAATTTCGTTATATATATATATATCTATTTTTTTTTTTTTTTTTTTTTCATAATGGTAACTAATATAGTTTATCACATTATAATAATAATATTAATAAATTATACCATATATATTATATAAATAATATTAATATGAGCATATAACAAATTCACATAGAAGAGTATAATTTAATGAACATAAAAATTATAATATAATTTATAGGAACGGAGAAGAGTGGTTACAATTTCGGCGAATATTAAATAAGGTGATGCTGTTGTCAGATCCAACCGACATGTTTGTTGGTCCATGTCAAAAAGCTGCTGAGGGATTAGTAGAAAAATGGACAAGTCAAATCAGTAACGATAATATTTTATCACAATTGGAAACACAACTTTATCAATGGTCGATCGAAGGTAAATATATTTATAATTTTTTTTATAATGATTATAATATACTCGTCGAGATATTTAATTATTACTTTATAAAAAATAAATATTTACATATATATATATATATATATATATATATATATATATATATATATATATATAATATATATATGTATATATATAATAGCGATGTTGGCGACTCTAATGGGATCTACGTGGCACCGTCATAAAGCAAATATATCACGGGATTCAGAGAATTTGGCGAGAACATTGCATAAGATATTCGAATATACAGCTGAATTATCAATATTACCGGCAAAATTAGCGAAAACCTTGAGATTACCTTCTTGGAACAGGTTCGTTGAATCTGCTGATTCGGCGTTAAGTATCGTTCGAACATTGGTACCGGAAATGGTTCGCCTTGGAGGTGATGGTCTGTTGCAGACGATGATGGAAGAAGGAATTCGAGACGATGATCTCGTTAGGATAGTAACCGACTTTATTATAGCTGCTGGAGATACGGTAGTTCTTTTCGTTTAATTATAAATAATCAATCATCTACAAATTCATTTGATTGATTGATTTTATATTGTTTAAAATATATTTTAATTGTTTATTGTTTTATCAATTTCATTTTGGTTTTATTTTAAGACGGCTTTCTCCACTCAGTGGATGTTATTTTTACTTGGTAGTGATCCAAAATTGCAAGAGAAATTGTATGAATCAATTAAAAATCTTTCATCGAAGGAAATATTACGTGATTCATTGATAAAAGGAGTCATTAAAGAAACACTTAGGCTCTATCCAATAGCTCCGTTTATCACGAGATATTTACCAGAGGATAACGTGATAGGTGGTTATTTCGTCCCTAAAGGGGTAAATGAAAGTTTATTTATTTCTTTTAAAACAATATCATTATTATGCGTGTGCGTGTGTGTGTGTATACATATGTTTATAATAATTAATGATATTTATTTTACTTAGGAATTACTTTTACTGTCATTATATTCGAGTAGTAGAGATGCTACGAATTTTCCACGACCAAATGAATTTTATCCAGAACGATGGATCCGAACGGAAAATGGTAATTATCAGGATGTAGTCCATCCTCATGCTAATATACCATTTGCTTTAGGAGCAAGAAGTTGTGTCGGTCGAAAACTCGCAGAAATTCAAATATCTCTTGTTTTGGCTGAGGTAATATTTTGAAATAATTTGAGAAAATATTAAATTATAAATCTTCTTATTTTATTAAATATTAATAATAGGTATTATATATTTTCAGCTTGTTCGTACTTTTAAGATAAAATGCATGAATAAAGATGAAGTGAAATTGATATTGCACTTGATCTCTGTACCGTCTAAACCGATAAAGCTTAAATTAATACAGAGAAATTTTACAGAAAGATAGCAGATAAGCCAAAAATAATATCAACGAATTAAATATGAAGATTTATACATTTTTGGTAACTTTTTACATTTTAGTATATTTAATTACATTATTTTATTAACTAGATGGTTAAAAGAGACAAGACAATTTTTTTACAACCTCATATTATTTGTATATACAATTTAGAAATTAAATTATTATTTAAGTAATAAGAATGCTGCAAGTTATAAAAAATGTGTGCGATTTAGTAAATTTAGTAAATATATTATAATGTTAAATTCTTAAATATACCAAGAAATGTAAGAAAATTGAATTTATTTTATGATTTCTTTCTTACTCTCACAATTTTTCTTTAACTTACAGCCTTCCTTCTCTTATTGTAAGAATTTAAATTGATAACTAATTTTCTCCTTCTCCATTCTGTTGTGTACACAATTGTATCATACATGATGAGGCATTTAACATTATGACCTCAGTTATCTTTTTTCTGCACACGATTATTAAATAATGTGCATGGTAAGTGTATTCAAGTTTAAAATTATTGTATTATATATTATATTATACAGAACAATAATTATATATATATATATATATATATATATATATATATATATATATATATATATGTATATATATATATAATATTTATATTATAATATATAATATATAATATATATACGATTAATATATCTATATCATATCACAATTATGCTTAATTATTATTAATTAAATTAGCGTTGGCACAAACCACTATTAATAATTTCCTTTACTTCATCTAAAAATTCAGGAAAACTATTATTATTAGAAAATTCACGAAATGCTTGGATTCTTTCAGTCTTTGACATTTTTGCTGAGAGAAAACTCTTAACGCAGCAAGTTTTAAGTTCGTAACAAGAATTGTTTCTTGCCCAATTCCATGCTCGACTGAAATTTTCATAGCTAAGCATAGCTATTGAACTTTCTGTTAAAATATCTGATATATCAGACATAAGAAATTTATCCGCTAATAAGGCAGCATCTAAAAGTGATTCAATAGTCCTATTTTCAAAAGCAGCACCATTAGCAGCCAAAAGTAGTATATTTAATCCTTCCTTCGATGTATTTCTTAACTTAACACGTCTCTTTCCAGATTCAGAAAAATTTCCTTCAAGCATTGCACAAAAAGCATCTGACTTTTGACATAATGTTTGTCGACATGCATCGACCGTTGTACCATCATCTAATTCAAACGTGACCACTGATGGCTTTGGAAGACTTTCATAAAGTTTCGGATAATCAGTTGTAACAGTGTCTGGTATTAGGCCCTTATCAATAACTTCAGGGCGAATTTGCAATGTATTTGCCAACTGGCAAATTGACCAGACAGCATTCTCAATCAGTGCATGTTCTCTATCGTTTAATATATTTAATATTAATTGTAAACCGCCATGATTATTTAATAACGATTTTAAAATAAATTTAGACTTGATTATAAAAGGTATAGATATAGCGATCATTGATTTATGAGATTCTTCACCACGAAGTAATATCGATGTAAGGTCTCCAATAGCACCACCAGTTTCAGCTAAAGCATATAATTGCCGAGTATAATGTTCTGAGCCATATAAAGTTTGTGCTTCGAAGACAAAACCTTGCTTCAATAACGGAACTAAATAGGCGCTATTTCTAAAATAAAATCAATTATCAATTATTATCTTATTTATTAATTAATATCAAACGTGAATTATATCGTTTTTATTTACCTTACTATTCTGGTAAGTATCCTAGAAGCCCTAGGATTTTTTGCATATCGAATATATTCAGATAATGGTTCAATTGTTATTGGATCAGCTAATCTCTCTATGGGTTCGGCAAAGTGACTCAATCTGCTTAATAATGCTAAGGTCCAAGCGCTTGTATATTCAGAGGAAGTAATCTTATGAAATGTTCCCGAATCATGAGATTCATCCTCTTCAACTGATAATGACTTACAGCTTTTCAAAGATTCTACTTCTTCTTGAGGTTCTATATATGAGAAATATTTTAATGTTACAATTCTGATTTTTATTTTAATCGTTATAATGGATTTTTAAAGAAAATCTATAATTAATAATACCTTCTTCATACTCTCCCCATTCTGTGTCACTGCAAACAGGACTGTAGTTATCTTCTGCATTTTCATCTGTTTCTGCAGAATCATAAAATGGCAATGGTGGTGTACTTGGAGGAGAAGAGAATAGACTTGTAGAACTACATGGACTCCAATCATCTCTAGGATAATCTACACTGAATCTGAAAGTTAAATGTTTATTTATTTATTTTTTTAATATATCAAAGAATAATCACAAGAATATAGTAATTAATAAAAGAAATAAATTTATAAGAATAAATTATAATACTAACCGTCCTATCATTGATTTATAATACTTTGAATCCGTCTTTTTATCTAAAGGTGAATCACTTTTTCGTTTTTTAGATATCTCTTGTTCTTTTCTATTTTCCAATACATTTTCCACCATTTTCTTTAATTTAATAATTAGCACATCTAATAATCCATTCTTAATCATTATTGAAATACTTGGATCGTCGTATATAAATTGTGCGAGAGCATGTAATAACATAGGATGATACTTTTCAATTTCAATCTTTTTCAAAAGTGTAAGAATGAGTTCTAAACCAGCATTATCCCTGATTTTTGCACGATTGACTGCTTCTCGACAAAACAAACACAAACTCAGTAGTATTTCTTTGGATAATTTTGAATGTTTACTAATTAAAGATATTAAAATTTCTATTGCCCCAGAACATCCTAAAATAGGACGACATTCTGCTATTTGGCTAAGATTACAAAGACATTTAATTGCCATTTTATTATTTCTATTGCAATTGTCAACAATGCATTTGTATCCCTCCAAATCCTTTTCTCCTTGCATTTGTTCTCCACAGCGAGAATCGAGACTGATAAGAAAAGCACACATGGCTTTTAAACATACTTCTACTAATTCTGAATATTTTGTATTTACATTAGCTTTTTCATTAGCTATGATTAATAAACCTGTAATATTTTTTATGATCCCTGCTTCCAATATGTCTTCTCTACAACCTTCATGCATGCTCCAAATATTTCTATAAAAAAAAAATAACATATATATATATATACATAACATCTTCATAAAATGACAATATTAGAATAAAAATTATTACAATAATTTACCTTATTGCTCTAACTACCATTAGGTATGTTTGCATATTTGTTTTTGATTGTAATAATTTAGCAAGTGCTTGTATAGATCCAGCTTCGTACAAAGATCTAGCATGCCAGCCGCATTCGCATAAATTACCAATCAATCTAGAAGCACGACAGTGAAGAGAATTGTCCAATTTAAAATTTTGTATTATGTAAAGTACATAATATCCTATTTTAGTCCCTTTAACCTGTTATAAAAAAAAAAGTAAATAAATAAAAAAAAAAGCAAATAAGCAAAAGTAAAATATTGTTAAGTGAAAATTGATCATTATTTAAAATGAATAGAAAATTACCTCCTCTCTTGTATCAGAAATCATGCACGCGTTTGCTAATATACTTAATGTCATATTTAAAATTTTTAAATCCTGAGATCGTAATAATTTGATTAAAATATTAAGCCCACCATCTTTAACAAATTGTCTATAGCACTTGGAATCGGTTTTGAGCTGTGCCAGACAAGTAGTGATACCACTTTTTGAACTATTTTTTAAGTACTTCGATAATTCTATAAAAAGTGAGTGATCTGGTTTTTCATTTAACGATGACATTTGTGAAAAAATGTTAAAATTCCTCTAAAATTCTAATTATTATAGATCGTACATAACCTCAAAATAGTTGCGCTGTTGCAGAGCGACAACTGCTAGAGTGATACAGGATGTTGCAAAAATGAATGTCGCACGATTTCCTTTTTCAATGTTATTAAACGATTATCAAGCTTAGTTTTTCTTTTCTAAACATAACACAATTATGGGAATATATCATTTAAGATTTCTTATAAAATTCAAAAATTTTCGTAATTATTACAAATTAATTTTTCACGATCCTTTTGAAGAAAGCGCCATGTTCTTGTAGTATCAAAAATTAACGATGCGCGACGCTGTTAACTCCGACAAATTGCCGGAATTATTCAAAATCAGATGTATCGTATATCATAATTATTCATGATCCATGCGGAAATCATGTTATGATTTATAATAATTGTTCCTTTATGTATATATACATATTTTTTTTTTATATAGAAACTTTTTCAATGTTTCATTTGATTGAACGTAACACGTGGTCAAAGTAATACGACAATTTTCAATAATTAATAATATTCGAATAGTTTCCTATACGTTTTAACGAAAGAAATATTTCAATGATGATTCGGCAATTCCTGCGAGATAATTAAATAACACGAAGGTATTGAATTACACATAAATATACATATATCTCGAAAATATCATCGAGAATTATACACGCGTATCTTTTACATAACCTATTCTTTAATAAACATTTTCTACGTATACCAAAATTTACGATTAATTTTAACAAATTAAATTTTCATCTCTTCTCTCTATTGCATGTAATATAATTAGTCATAAATAACAATTAATATCATCAATAAGATCGTTTCTTTTCACGTATATATCACTTTCCCTCGTTTTTCTCTCTTACAAGAGAAAAACGAAAAAAAAAAAAAAAAAAAGAAAAACGAAAAAAAAAGAAGAAAGGAAAAGAAAAGAAAAACAAGGAATGACACAACAAACATTGTATTTCTTTTTTTAACGATCACTTTCATTTATTAGATCATAAATATCGTCAGAACACACACGTTCGAACATAATTATATATGTTTTTCATTTCGATGTTGTTGTTGTTACAGGAGGAGAGTATATTTATTAAATTGATGAAAAATTGAGGAAAGATTATTCATAGAGCGAGAGCGAGAGAGATAGATTGATAGATAGATAGATAGATAGATAGAGAGAGAGGGGGGTGGAGAAAGAGAGAGTGGGAGAGAGAGAGCGAGAGAGAGCGAGAGAGTGGGAGATAGGGTTGGAAGAACACGTAATATCTGTAACGAGCGGATATTCCAGGGAGTAAAAAGGCCCTCCTACCGTGACCAAGGGAAATCCCAATTTGATTCGGTACGTTCGTCGTTCCTGAATGAATGAATGAATATATCTACGGGGGCTAGAGAATTACGTCGAAGAGAATATGGCGGAGGCGTGAAAATGTTAGGAGAGGGCACGGGGATCGGATTGTGACCTACGCGGGGTGGAGACGTCGAGCGATGTCGACAAGATGACAGCGGCTCTACGATGCTTGAAAGGTTGATTTTCCAATGCGATATTAAGGATTATCAGGAAGAAATTAAAGTGATAATAATCATTAGAAGACGTTCGTCGATGACTTATGCCGCGTCTCTTGCGTACTTCGTTGATCCTAGTGTATCATCATCAACATCATTATTATCATCATCATCATCATCATCATCATCATCATCATCATCATCATCATCATCATCATCATCATATCTGTCGTATCGATAAGACGATCTACGATCATACGAAATAATACAGAGGAGAAACGACGCGAGTCACGATAGCCGCGCCCGTGAGATGTACACAGCGTCCTGAGTTGTTGTTATTTTCCTTCTTCTTCTTTTTCTTTTTCTTTTTCTTCTTCTTCTTTTTCTTCTTCTTCTTCTTCTCCTCCTTCTCCTCCTCCTCCTCCTCCTCCTTCCCGTCGTCGTCGTCGTCGTCGTTGTCGTTGTCGTCGTCGTTGTCGTTGTCGTCGTTGTCGTCGTCGTCTTCTACGAGGAGTGACAAAGTCAAATAATGAGTGTTTTTGGAGATTTTCAGCGCGTCTGGGTACAGAGATTCCCAGATAGCGCTTTACCGGCTGCTTGGGAGGAAGACGTCAGGGCGAATTTGGTCAAACACAAACAAAAGGTAAATGAAAGAAGTATCTTGTGTATGTTGACAATAATGATATCTCATGCACGCGACTTGTTTACTTTTGATAAGGAATATTTCTTTCCTCAAGTGGAATAATTCTAATCTCTATTTGTCGCAGATCGTAAGAGTATGGCATTTATTTTTAGGTAACGGCCTTGAGAGAGGAACTCGAAAAGGAAGAGTTCTATGTCGAATATTTAGAACGATTATTGGCGGACGTTGAAAGACACAAACAGTTGGCTAATAGTACCAATGCTACGCTCCTTGACAATAAGCAGAATTCTGCAGAACTTAAAAAAAGTGGAAAACATACGTCGGAAAATAATGAATCTGCAAACACTGGACATTGTCAGAATACGGATACTTCTCCGCCACCTCTTCCAGTAAGAGAAGACATTAGCAAATTTCAGGATAAATGCGTTTCCGAATTGAGTTCTACCCTTGGAACTAATAAAAGACCCAAGAGTGAGATACCTAGAAGTCCTGAAAAAGTGCCTGAAACCAGAAGGAATAGTGATCCTGATGTGCCAAGTAATTATGTAACTGTAATAGAAGTTACTGGAAGTTCAAAAAAAGAAAAGGCCGATGCTTCTTTTAAAGAAGAGGATGAAAAAGGTAATATTTGTGATGTTACAATATTATATATTTATTATATTCTATTGATATAACTTCAAATAAAGTAGAATCTGAAAAAGCTCTTAATGAGGACGGAGAGGATGGAGATGCAGAGGCATCCGAAGAAGAACCATATTATGATTCGGTAGCTTTGGATCAGACAGGAGAATATGTGTATATTGATGCACGTGTTCCACCTGTAGGTAATAATAATCCTAGCAGAGCACCTCCGCGTAGACCGCCATCGCTTCCAGAATCTCCAGGCAATCAGAGTAACTATGTCAACATAGATTATTTTATACAGTAAGTTAATTATTATTCAATAATGTGAAATATATATGATTGAAAGATAATATAACATATTAATTTTTATATATTTTTCAGACATAGGGCAGCAATGGATAGCGAAGATGAAGAGGGTGCAAGTCCAGCGCCACCAATTCTATTACGTGCACTTAGTACAGATAATGAAACTGGAAGTAGCGATGCTGAACCATTAAGTTTAAGTGAAGGCAGTTTGGAATCACCTACACCTACTACACCACGCAGACAAGAGAAAAGTAAAGATAGAGAAGACGATAGAACATCTATGGTCAAATGTATTGTAAATTCTGTCGTAGAAAGTGAAGCAGTATATGTTGAATGTTTAAATGTTATGTTGCAAGTAAGTAATACATGTTTTATAATATAAAAAATTAAAACAATATATCTATTAATGTTATATTTAAATTATAGTATATGAAAGCTATTAGAGCAACATTAACTACGTCTCAACCAGTTATTTCGGAAGAAGAATTTGGTACTATGTTTTATAAAATTCCTGAATTACATAAGCTACATCAAAATTTCTTAGATGAGCTTAGAAAGAAAACAGAAAAGTGGGATTTTAAAACTACAATAGGGGAACAATTTAAGGTATGTTTAAAAAAATATAATAAAAATGTTATCCTTAATAGTTATACAATTATATTATTTATAATTTAATTACAGATTATGGCTAGTAATATAGGTTTATATGGAGCATTTTTACATAATTATGCTCGCGCTACTGATACTGTTCGTAGATGTTCTGCTCATTCGACTCAATTTGGGGAAATTACAAGAGACATACGACTTAGAGGATTTCCTAAAGGTCCAGGTTTATCGCTTGAAGATCTTCTACATAAACCTGTAGCTCGTGTTCAAAAAAATGCATTAGTGCTACATGTATGTGCATATTTAAAATTCTATAAAGAATTAAATGAATTTTGTATTACAGATAATATCATTCATTCTTTCTTTCTTTCTTTCTTTCTTTTTTACTTTTTTTTCTTTTCTTTTTTTTTTTTTTTGTTTTTTATTTCTTCTTTTCTTTTTTGAAAATTGATAAGGCAGAATTCTATCAATATCTCAGATGTATCATGCTTTATATATCCGATTAATATATCCATGAAAAGTTTATCTTATCTTTAATATTGTATTGATAATATGTCTTCAATCGATTGCAGGATCTCCTTAAGCATACACCAATGAATCATGCTGATCATGCGCCACTCTCAGAAGCACTTGCTATGACTAGAAATTTTCTTGATGAATTTAATATTATTCAAACAAAATCGATGTTCCCAGTAAGGACTTTAATATTCATATTCATTAAACATTTTTGTAAGTATATAATATGTATATGTCCATGGTATATTAAAGCTTTTTTTTTTTTTTTTTTTTTTTTTTCTTTCTTATTTTTACAGAGTCATGACAGGGCACAAAGAAGATTAGTGAAAAATTCGTTTGTTGTTGAACTATCTGATGGTCATAGGAAATTGAGACATCTCTTTTTATTTAACGATGTTATTGCTTGTGCAAAATATAAAGCTTCAGGTAGAGATAAATTCACGTTTGAGTTGAAGTGGTATGTGCCAGTTGCAGAAGCTGTTGTTACCGAAGATGGCGTTGAGCCACGAGAAACTAGTCCAGCTAATGTAGTTGCTTTGAGGTATGTAATAATTAACAATTAATTGTAATATTATTATTTGTAAAAATTTTCAAATCTTTTAATAATAATTTTTACATTATATTATAGATCTCAAGCTTGTACTGTTAGAGATCAAATTTTGTGGGAAGAACGAAATGACGAAAAGAGAATTAGACTTGGTGGTAGAGGTTCTGAAAAAAATCGTAAGAAATTAGCAGAACTTGAAGCACAATTGGTATTAGCATCGCCAAATTTAGTAATGCGTGTTGCACATAAAAATCAACATCGAGTGCAAAATGCATATACTTTCTTTTTGTCCAGTGAGTTTGAACGGTCTCAATGGATTGAAGCAGTTGAAGCATTGCAACAAGTATATATATATATATTTAAATCATTCTGAGATGTTAATATGATGTAAACTATCGGAACATAAAAATTATATATATAAATTTTTCAATTATAGGGTGGTCAACCACCAGGACCTTTACCTTTGACGATGTATGAATTGCAAGCATGGGTTACAGCTTGTCGAACATATTTACAAACAGACATGGGAAGTTATTTATTAAGATCTGGACGTGATGAGAGTTTATTACTTGGGGATTTGCATCTAACTTTGCTTGGTTTAACACCACCAGGATTAGATAGAATAGGAGATCTGTATATCATTGTAGAAGTGGACAGTTATGGACATTACTTTAAACGAGCTAAAAGCCGAGTTATAAGGAGTCAGGCTCCAACTTGGGGTAAGTTTTATCAAGTAACAAAAAACACCATATATATATATATATATATGTATATATAAAGGTCATGTTTATAATATTAATAAATCATAATATATTTTTTTTTTTATATTGAAGGTGAGACTTTTGTGGTCGAATTAGAAGGTAGTCAAAATGTTAGAATTTTACTTTATGAAGAATGTGGGACACGATCAGTATTAAGAGGCAAATGTATTCAAAGATTAAGTAGGTCATGGTTGCAATCCGATCAAGTTGAAAGATCATTGAGTTTAGGTCCAGCAACATTAGATGTAGCTCTTAGATTTGTTCCCAGTGAAGTAACATTGAGGCGAGTACCATCGGCTAAACCTCAAGGTTTATTTGGTGCTCGAATACAACAAGTTTGCAAGTATGTTTAAAGATTATAATAGATCATATCTTTCATTGAACATACATATATATATATATATATATATATATATATATATGTATATATATATATTGAATGAATTAATTCATTTTGATAGACGAGAAAAACGTGACGTTCCATTCATTATAACTGCGTGTGTACGAGAGGTTGAAAGAAGAGGCGTTGGAGAAGTAGGATTATATCGAGTATCTGGATCAGCATCCGATTTAACGAAACTTCGTAAATCATTTGAAAGTAATTCGTACGAAGCAGAGCAGCTTCTTAAAGAGGTTTGTATCGTTATTACAAAATTTATTATAAAGTATAGAAAATACTTTTACTTATTGTCTTATATATATATATACATATATATATATATATATATATACAGGTTGATGTTCATTCCGTAACGGGCGTTTTGAAATTGTATTTACGTGAGATGCCTGAGGCATTATTTACAGACGCTCTTTATCCAGCATTTTTGGAAGCTTTTCAAACTGGAGAATTATCAAGGGGTGCGGCTTTACGACGAGTATACGAGGGATTACCGTCCGTAAATAAAGCTGTTATCGATTTTCTACTTGCTCATTTAATTCGTGTTAACAAACACGAAGGACAAAACAAAATGTCGTTGCACAATTTAGCAACAGTTTTTGGGCCAACGCTTTTACGGCCAGGTACAAATTCTCGGTCCGATTCTAAAAGTCGAGACCCTTTGGCTGCAGGTACTGTAGACGTTATGGCACAAGCTGGTATACTCTATTGTTTTTTACAAATGCATATGCAACAAAACAATCAATCACTCTAGTCGAGAGTTTATTATCGGTGAGACACCATAACGCTGCCTGAGAATAATTCAAAATATTTCTATTCACGATTGAAAGTGAATTAAATTATAATAATATAATGAGAAAACTAATGGCAGAGAAATTGCTTTAAAATGATAAATCTAACGATGTTTTCTAACGTATTTTATTAGTCACGCGATGTATTATCTTGCAACGCTGATGTAGACATCGAGAGTCAAAATATATAAACAGTAGGCAATGCTTGCAAGGGGAGTTCACGATAAAATCCATGCATTCTTAATTAAGTTTTCTATGTGTCCTAACAACAACAACAACAATAACAACAACAACAACAACAATAATAATAATACAACAACAACAATAACAACAGCAACAATATTCTGTGTTCAAAAGGAGAAAGTTCCACAAAAAAAAAAATCTTATAATCGTTTGTCGATAAAACGAACGTCTCAAGTGTACAAAACAAAAACAGAAAAAAAAGAGAGAGAGAGAGAGAGAGAGAGAGAGAGAGAGAGAAACGAACGAACAAAACAAAACAAAAAAAAAAGCTTAATTACGAACTTAAACAATTTTATCGCAAAACGCTCCTTGTTAAATAAATTCCTGGTGGATGTATGTATGTATGTGTATATATATATATATATATATATATATATATATATATATATATGTATATGTATATACACACACATATATATGTATGTGTACGTGCTTCCACCGTAAACCCATACAAGTATTGTTAACAGAGTGGACATTATCGGAGTTGAAAAAAAAAGAAAGCATTGATATGTTTTTACTTCAAAAAAAAAAAAAAAGAAAAAAAAGAAAAAAAAAGAAAAAAGAAAAAAAAGAAAGAAAAAAAAAAGAAGAAGAAAAGAAAAAAGTCCATAATATATTTTTTACTTGACATTGTATTCAAACATATGAGGTTCCAGTGACGATCGTCCACGCGATTGAATTCTATCCATTTCAAACGAAATTTCCTGCGAGAGAGATGCAAAGAAGTCTGGTCAAATGCATCATCCGTGTGTGCGCTTTTAGAAATTAAGGACATAACGTTTTCGTAAAACATCGTGTGTTCCTAGCAGATAATCTAAATTTTCTTATACACAGTTCTCTTTATATTTATGCAATAATAATGTCCACACAGTGTACTCAATAACTCAATCAGTATACTCAAAAACTCACTTCACGTTCCTAAGACGTTTTTTTTGCAGCAGACGTGAACCTTCAGGAACCTATGTTCCTCTACATATACACACATATATATATATTCATATAAATATAATATATATATATATATATATATATATATATATATATACAATTTATATTAAATGCATTTAATTATTCATTTTTATTTTTGAGCTCAATGCTGAACTTTCTCAAAGGAATCGCATTCTAATTTAAAAGAAAGGAAAAAAGAAAAAATAAGACAAAAAAAAAAAGAAAAGAGAAAAAAAAAAACAGACACGTCAGAGATAATCTCTTCTATATTTTGACAGTGAATAAATTATTCATTATAAAGTTCAACAAAAAATTCTTTCATAAATTCAATTGTTATTGGACTTATTTGCATACATTGAGCATATTATTTTATAACTGTACTGCCGAACTCTAAAGAGAGCTATTGCTATCATTCTATAGTACTTATCGATTAACTTAGACTTGACACGTATCAAACATTGTGTTGCAACATATATATCGGAGGGAGAACATTGTAATATAAAGATGTCAAATCGTGTGTAATTAATAATAATAGTTTTTAGTTTGATGCATCAAATGTTTCAGGCATTCGTTATACTTCATAAAAATTAATTTGACAAATACTTCTTTTATTTTACGTTATCAATTATTATTTTTTTCTTTTTCTCTCTCTATGCATATATATATATATATATATATATGTTTATAAATAATATATATATGTATATGTATATATATATATATATATATGTGACCGTATGGATCAAGAAAACTTCTATGTTATTTTATTGTAACACATATGTTTTGTTTATAATATATAATTTGTTTATAATATGTAACGATCTGTACGTATAATATCGTTTAAAGTCTAAATGCAGTTTAATGCGATGCCAAAGAGAAAGATTCCGATAATAGTTAAGAGAGGGAATGAAAAGGAAGAAGGAAAGACAGACAGATAGAAAGAAAAATAAATAAATAAATAAATAAATAAATAAAGCGATGCATTTGGCAGTACAAATAAATATCTGACAAATACCAACAGATTGCTAGGAATGCTAAAGTATCTTTATGAGTTATTCTATTGAACAAAATGTTGTATCGACAAAATTTTTATTGACAAGAATGACAAGTTTTCCTAGAATTCAATAAGAAGAAAATAAATTAAAAGGAAACAAAAAAAAAGAGATATTCGTTATAAGAGCGAATAAACGAAACGAAAACAAAAAAGTCAAATAAAAATACAGGAAGAAAAAAAGATACTAAAAAAATGAAGATACTTTCGTAAATGGACGTTTATGCTTGTATACGGTGGCAACTATCGTATGTATGAAATATGTATGTGCGTGTATGTGTGTTTGTGTATATGTGTGTGTGTATGTGTGTGTGTATGTGAGTAATGTACGTATGTATGCATAACCCGCGCCCAATGT
>NC_060974.1:3779002-3794002 GCF_910589235.1 Vespa crabro
TATTATAATGAACTTCTAACATGATGTGTTGATTAAAATCTTTACCACCGATAGGCAAACCAGCTTCTTCTGGATATACAAAGGCATCTGCTCCCATAGCCCAAGCTGCCAGTACCTTCTTACATATCTTATTACGAATTGACAATATTTTATTTCATTGATATATATTATATAATTAATGTAATTTTATCATTTGTTCATTATCGACAATACCTGAGTTTTTTCCGGTCGATCAATACTATCGCAGGGTCCTTCGTATATCGGTACTTCTAAATCAACTGGGCCAGCACAATGAAAGACCTCAATGTGATGAACTAAATGTTCATTACCCGTTTGAATTACTGGACCAAATTGTAAAATATGATGCCTATCGGATAATTAATAATAATAATAATAATAATAATATCGAATTTAATTTGTAAAATATGTCAAAGTAATTTATGAAATTTATTAAAACAAATTTACTTTTGTTTTAAAGGGGATGGTAATTTGAATACACGGCACCAATATGTTGTCTCATTGTTAGGTACTTTAACACCTTTTACATTAACATCGAATTGCCAGGCGTTCGATGGGAATTTAGGTTTTTTGTGAGTAATTCTAAGCAATTCTGTTCTAGCCATGCCAGAAGTTTTAGAATCAATTACTTTCAATCCTGCTAAGGAAGTTAATGGGCCACGACCCTTTAGCCATACGATATGGGTGGTGCCTCTCTATAGAAAAAAAATATTTCAAATCATTTCGCGAATAATTTTTCTTCTTTCCTTTCTTTTTTCTTTTCTCTCTTTTTTTTTTTTTTTTTTTTCTTCTAAACACTAAACGTAACGTTAAGTAAAATTTTTACCTCAATAATGTAATCGTATTCATCGCAAGTATCAAATTTTCTTGTAAATGTAAATTTGATCAGATTATTTCTTCTTTTCCATGCGAAATTTTCACAATTTTGTTGCTTATCGAGAATTAATTTTCCTTCTACGTCGGACCAAGCATCCTGATAATTTTTTTTATAATAATTTCGCAATTATAAAATTCGTTTAGAAAAATATTTTATATATATATATATATATATATATATATACCTGTAATTGTGTTTGTTGATGCCAATCGGTCCATAATATACAATAATCAGCGAGTTTGAATTCCCCATAATTCGAAAAACCAACAGCGAACCACGTATTCTGATCACCGGTGTAATGAATCTCTACTTTCACCAATTTGCTCATTAAATCCACTCTAAAAAAAGAATTCAATTGAATTTTTCCACGTGATGTCAACGCTTCTAAAAAAAAAAAAAAAAAAAAAAAGAAAAAAAGGAAAAGAAGAATCTATACAATAAAATATCATATTGATACTACCTACGATCCTATTCGAATTTAACCAAAAAACTTGTCCATAGTAGAGATAATAAAAATTAATTATTTTACTATTATATTATACCTCCAATGAAAAGTAGCCTCAGATCCTAATGGAATCGTATGAACATCATTTAAATTATCATTTACTTTAACAGAATGTGTCTGGTGTACGGATAAAACTACGACGATATTTAAAATTATCGATAAGAATAACAATAACGAATTCAAAAATAACATGGCCGACAATGTTGTTTCATTAAATTAAATATTATTATAAATTATGACTTTTCTGTTGATTTCTTTTTTATGACAAACAATTCGAAATAATTTAAGCTATACTTGAGATATAGTATTTAAGACCAGTTTCGTTTTTCGTGGATGAAATCATACTGACGATTCCATCGCATCCAGTTTTCTTACGTTGAACTTTTGGCGCGGATTTGTGATGGTGCGCACGCTCCGCTTGATCATCGCGCTATCTGCCGAGCTATTAACGAACTTGGACAGTCAATCGTGACGTCATCGGTTTCCTTTAAATTCCACCGCTAGATTTAAACGGAAAATTTTATTGTAATATAATCGATAATATATATCATATATATCTATATATAACAATGTAAAATTATATTATTAAAATATGTAGTGCTAAATATATGTATATATATATATATATACATATATATTATCTGTTAGCTGTGTTCCTGATTCCTGCTTTTCCTCGATCAGATTACGTAAATAACATTTCTACGAGGTTAGATTAACCGCGATATCGATTTTTAATTATTCATTAATTAATAAAAAAGATGTGATTAAAAAAAAATAATTACGAGGATTGAATATATATGGAAAAAAGATTATATATATATATATATATATATATAATATAAAAAAAGTAAATATATATATATATATATTTATTTATTTCCTAATTGTAATCGATATATGTTAAATAAGTGTGACGAATCAAGTTTTACTTCAAGAACAAGATTCTTTTTTTCAATTTTCTTTTTTGTTTGTTCTCATTTGTAATTAACATTCTCAACGTCGTAGTAAAATCAATTAGAGGTTTAACACGAAGCTTATAATTTACGATATTACAGAGAGATACGATACGCTAATGGAAATCGATTTAATATTTATAGAATATCAATGTTGCTTATTATGTGTATTTACATATTAAATGTATTAATTATACGTCATTTTAAAACGAATGGATTCTTGTTATTAAGCATTAAGTGGAATCCATATATATATATATATATAGAGAGAGAGAGAGAGAGTGAGAGAGAGAAAAGGAGAAGAAAGAAAAAAAAAAGAAAATCATTCACATATTTTTTTTATTGGAATAATCGAAAAAATGTTGAAAGAGTCCAATAAAAATGTCTTAATAATAGAATACCAGAAAGGGAGCCATATTGCATTCCCTTCCATTTGAGAGAAGCATACCGTTTGGTAGAACGTAATGAAGAAATTCCATAGAAATTATTCCACGCATAGAGAGAACTCTCTTCGACTGACCTTTATTGTACAGATATTATTAATGCGAAGAAATATTACGTGATCGTATTAAAACTAGATTGACATTAGCAATTCTAAGTTAAGAATTTCTTCATTACAAAATATATATATATATATATATATATATATATATATATATATAAAATATGAGAGAAAATATATTTTTCTAAATTTCAAAATAATAGTATTTATTTTTTATTTTATTTTTATTTTTTTTTTAGATCTTGGTATTATTCAAAAGCGCAACTACATTTATTTTTTTTCATAGAAATTTGTCTTTTCTTAATTGACCAATCCAGTTGCTCTCTCTCTCTTTCTCTCCTAGGTTTATACTTGCAAAAAGAATGAATGATTTTCTATTTGAATAAAAGAACATTTAATTACTTTTCATATAAACAATATGAAAGGAAAAGTTTAAGAAGAAACAATATATAGAATATTTTATAGTATTAATAATAATTAGAAGTAGTAGAGTAACGAATTATTTTATACGATAGATCTTTTATATTATATATATGAATGATTAACAAGTTATTAATGGACTTTCGTATAAACAATATATAAACATACAAGGTTGTATTTGTAAACACACATATATATATATATATATATATATTTTGTACGATAGATCTAAATTGATTGTTTATATCATTATATTTACATTCGTTAATTGCTTTTGTATAAATAATGTGAAACTATATGAAAACGTGCATATTTTATAGAATACATTTACATTAATTCTACGTACTAATACATACATATATATATATGTTTGTATGTGTCTGTGTGTATTTCTTTCTAATTGCTACGCATTTTCTTTTTTTTCTCAAGGAACTCATTCAGATCGTTGGCATCGTCTGTGAGAAAGATGATATCTCATGTTCTAGCTTAACGAACCTCGATTGAATATAATTGACAGTTTTAATCCTTTTAATAAGCTCGCTCGTTCGTCTGAAGGCGCCGTCATAATCACCCAAGTTAGTAGAGCTATCGTTAAAAATAAAACTAAATAAAAAGAATATTTATACGAAAAGGTACGGACATTCTTTTGTTTCTTTTCTTTCTTCGAAATTAAAATAAATATGACGAATAACTTGAGAATTTGGGAGAAAAATCATTGATAATTAAGGAAACTGACGAAAGATATAATCCTAACGTTAAGAATTATTTTATATTCGTGAGAGAAAGATGGAGAAAAAAGAAAAAGGAAAAAGAAAAAAAAGGAAAAGAGGAAGAAGAGGAGAAATGTAAGAAGAATAAAACTTCCCGTCATCAGTCACCGCCATCACAGGCACGTCTGAAACTCCGTCAGGCCTACGTTACCGAGCGGCAAAGTGGAAGGGGAAAGGAAGGCTTGGGAGTGGAACGTGGTGGTGGGGATAAGAAGACGCCGAGCGCGTCTGGTGGAATGGTGGGGGAAACGGAAGTAGTGGGGGTAATCAGCAGGCACGTTGCCCTTGGGACTCGCAGTGCCAGTCGGGAACACCGAGTACTCGCGTTAGGACTTCAGTGTCGGAGCAACTGGTCCATCGTGTCTTATAAAGACCGCGAGAATATACACGCACGTGGTGAGGAATGTAATCTCCATGAGAATCACCGAACCTCTTCCCGTCTACGCAGCGCCAAAGATCTCAAGAGACATATTAACATCTACGGTACGTATTAGAAAAATAAAAAGTAAAAAGAAAAAAAAGAAAGATCGGAAGGAATATATATATAAAATAATTTTCTTATTAAGGAGACTCGGGTGGACCGTATCCACCCACCGTATCGGCGGGACACGTATCGTTTCTAGACGCGTCGGATTCTTTCGTACGATGATTCGCGACAATTCCGATGATTTTCTTTGACGATATTAAAATACTGTCTCTTTTTTGTTTCTCCTTTTATTTTTATTGAAGTTCGAAAACGTGACTTGCAAAGCGTAACATAGCTCTTGAACATCGCGTGGATTTGGATAAAGTACGGTGATTGGAATTTCTCTCTTTTTCTTTTTTTTTTTCTTTTCTTTTTTTTCTTTTTTTTTTTTTTATATAACGTACAAGATTTCAATTGATTATAATTTTATAATGATATTGATATGAATAATTGTACGATCAACGTGATTGTAACTATTATCGATTAATCGGCCCGATCGAATGATCCAAACGGCCTTAGATCTAGACATAGTCGATGAAAACGATCAATATTATACGTATTACAAGAACGAAACTTTCAACATTTGCACGAACGTTTTCCAATCATGTGTGTTCTCTATTCCAATTATTATTTATTTATAATAATTGTATATATACTTTGAAGATTTTTACGTATATGGATCAAAGCGTTTACATATGCGTGTGTGTGTGAGAATCGATTTAACGATTCAAATAGGATCGATTCAATATGTTCTCTGAAATGAGATCTTTAAAAAAAAGAAAAAAAAAAGAACATTAAATTGTTTAAAGTGTAATGAAATTTATCGATCGAACTGTTCGAAGAAACCTATCTTTTGTTATCTAAAATATTGTTTTGCATTTTTTATTTTATATATATATATATATATATATATAAAATCAAATTAAAATTATATATATGAAATCAATCTCTAATCTTTCAAAAAAAAAAAAAAAAAGAAAAAAAAAAAGAAAAAATAATAACCTCGATCGACGGAATCAAGCTAACGCTAGCATAGATCATTAAATAATACAACAATTAGATGTTGTTTACAGTCGATACACGTTGAAAAATTATCGATAGATGAATCATTATGGTTGAACGATCATCGAAAATACAGACGTCAATATATATATATATATATATATATATATATATGTACACGAATGTTTCGTTAGGTTTTCAGAATGAAAAATAATTCACGTTTATATCGGGACATTACAAATAAAAAATAAAAAATAAAAAAACGAAAACGCATATTAAAGTATATAATTTGAAATTTTCCACAAATTACCAAACAAAAGTTGATAAAATTGATCAGCAACTCTAACACGACACGTTTGTTTACAACAAGCGATAAGTTAGTTGACATAACGGCGTCTGCTTTTACAAAGTGTTGTTAAATACCCTCTCTCTTCTAAACATATCTGGTTATATGTTAACATCTAATTATTATCAGTGACAGCGATGAAAAAGATATGTATGCGTTTATAATTTCGAACAATGAAATGAATTACCTGTAAAAATTTATCACCCTTTGATTTCTTATAATCCTGAAACTCTTTCCCGTATTTACATCAGGATTATATGTGACATTAAAAAATTACTAAATCACTAAATCACTATTACTATACTATACATATGTAACTAATATTTTCTAATAATATATTATATTTTAATATTGTATAGTTGTACTAGTATAATATTAATTATACAATAATTCTATGCATTATACTAGTATTAATAATATAAGAAATATTATATATATATATTATATATAAATAATATTTAATATAATATTTATACTAATATAAATTATGCATATAATAACCATGAAAAAATTTTAGGTACGAATTGACAATGATTTTTTTAAAAGTAACACGACGTTATACTAAAGAGTCTAAAGACTAATATAAACATTGAAATAATAAATTCATACGTCTTTTGTAGAAAGTAATTTTTCAATAATTTATTTTTCTCCGAGTTCTACGAAGTAGCACGCTTTTGGTAAATTTGTTATCTTCATTGCAGTGACATACATATATCTCTCTCTTTTTCTCTCTCTCTCTCTCTCTCTCTCTCTTTCTCTCTTTCTCTCTCTTTCTCTCGTTGAAAGTTGTTGTATAATAAACGACTTTGACGTAGCAAGCGAGTTTGTGTCGACCAGATCGAATCACTTGATTTTGCCAAGAACTTAAGATCTTGCACTCCTGGCTCAGTTCCCACAGATAGTTACTTGCGTATACGGATACGAATGCTTCGTGAATCTTCTAGCTTCAGTCTTTTTTTCGTCCTCGAATAAAGCCCGACAAGTATTCGACATTACACGGTCTTTACGGTCGAAAAGAAGAAACCTATAAAGAGGCTTTAAAGATATGCACAAACAACTGCTAAGTCTTCTTTTATTTATTTGGTCAAGTAAGGAAAACTAACAAATCTTTTTATTAATGTCTGAAATATAAATATGCAATTTCTTTTCTTTTCTTTTTTTTTTTTTTTGAAGATTCTCCGCCTATAAAAATATTTTATTTTTGCTTATTAATATATATATATATATATATATATATATATATATATATATATATATGTTATTAAAAAGTTAATTATTATTAAATGCAAATATTAATGGCGAATAATAACATTTTTATATGTAGAAGACTATACAGGAGAAAAAAAAAATATATATATATGTATATATATTATTTGCTATTTTATAAAAAATTTATATTATATAATTTTATGATATATATATATATATATATATTTATAATATATCATATATATATATATATATATATATAAAAAGAAAAAGGGACTGAAATGATGAATCAACATTATCGAGTATCAATGACTAACATACGTCTTGCGCAATCTTGCGAATAGTTATCATTCACGTCTGAAACTAGTGCAGTTCTCTGTCGTGTATATAATTGGAAACAAGTTAAACTAATCATTCGAAAATGACGAGGCTAATTTAAAGTAATTTTTCTATTGACAATATGTATTTTAATTGTAAAATTCAGTTTAAAGGAAAATTTTTTTTTGCAAGCGCAGAATATTATACTGTGAATTATTTTGAAAGAACAGATTTCACGTGACGTTCACGTGAAAAGAAAATAATCTTGCGTTAGATAAGACGTTTGCCCCAAAAGTGACTTCTTCGGCCATTAAACAAAGTAAGAGAAAGAGAAAGAGAGAGATAAAGAAAGAGAGAGAGAGAGAGAGAGAGAGAGAGAGAGAGAGAGGGAGAGAAAGAGAAGGAAAAAAAGAAAGATTGAATTAATATTGGTCAGCACGCGATGTATACATGTGACTTGTAACTTATATCTATCCAATTAGCTGATGCCAATATCACCGCGAGTGGGTATTAGCCTTAACCTTTGCCTTCAATTCGCAAGTTTCTAATTCCGACACATTTTCCTCTCTTCAATCTTTTTGTTAGTCACAAGTCTATGTATATAACTCTTCTGTACTAAGATAACTTAGAGAGAGAGAGAGAGAGAGAGAAAGGGCGAGAGAGAGAGAGAGAGAAAGAGAACCGGAATGATGCCAGAAGAAAAGTGCAAGCTCATTGATATCGGTATACCTGTTACAGGAATGCCGACTGTCAATGTGTAATACATATTTTTATCATAAATCTTTTTAAATATATTTGAAAAAATATTTTTTAATAGATTTATATGTGTATATATATATATATATTTTTTTTTTATATATGTATATATAAATTTGAAAGTTTTGGAACTTTTAATGTCTAATATGTTTTTTAATTATAACTTATCCAAATATAATTTTCAAAAGTGCATTCTACAGAGAGTTAATTTTTATATATGTACATATATAAATATATATATATATATATATATATATATATATATTTTTTTTTTTTTTTCTCTATTTATTATACATATTATACTCGTTATAAAAAATGCCAAGGATAAATCGTTTAACACGTTATTAATTATAATTTATTCTAACGAATACTTTCGAAGTGAGCGCATTCTGAAGAAGAAAGATAAATTTTTATATTAAATATATATTATTACATTTACATATTGTACTTATGTACGTACGCTTATTTACTTAGATTCGACTAAATTTCATATTCGGACTTTCATTATTTCTTTTTTATTTATTCATTCATTTATTTATTTATTTATTTATTTAATTATTTAATTCCTCCCTCTTCCTTTCTCTCTCCATTTGATTTATTCCAGTGAAAAGAGGATACGCGCGTACCGGCAACTTCTAAGAGTAGCGTTAGAAGAGGCCACGGAGCAGGCTTCTGTAATCGATGGGTTGAGAACGCGAAACTCGTGCCTTCCACCTTTTTCTTTTCTTCGTTACCAAGGTGCTTAGCTTACCGATGAGCCATGCTGAAGGTAGTGGGCGCTTCTTGGCTGCAAACACGCATCTCCACGTACATTCTTGTCGCCGTTGCTCTTCTTGGCATCGGCGCAATCATACTCGGTGAATTTGGACAGTAAGTTTCTCTTAATAAATTTTCATTAATTTTCTTCAAAAACAAAAAAAAAAAAAAAAAAAAAAAGAAAAAGAAAAAAGAAATTTGTACGTGCTCACTTATTGAATACTATTGATTTATTAACAATTAAAATCTATCATTCATGAAATTTCACCTTATCCTCATCTCCCCCTACCCCTTCTATCTTTCCCCCATCCCAGAAGAACAAAAAATTATTTTCAATAATCGTAAAAATTAATTTTAACTTTCGCATATATCTAAATATCGTAATAATTAGAAAAGTTATTCATTGAATTTCATCCGCCTTAATGATTTTTTAAAATAAAATAAAAAATATTGTTACAAGATCTCATTCAAGATAATGATTTATCACGATTTTTTTTTTTTTTTTGCTTTTTTTTCTTTAATGATTAATCCTCATCGTTCGTTCGTATTATTAATCAATTCGTATCGATGAATGGCTTAGCAAAGACATTTAAATCGACGCGATAAGCGTAAATTGATATTTGTAGTGATATAAAAAAAAAAAAAAAGAAAAAAGAAAAGAAAAAAGAAAATATTCTCGGTTGAGTAGTTGCTTGGTTGTGTAATTCGAGCAGAACCTTTTAAAACCGCTGACCTTTTCGAAATCTGAAATATCGAAGAATAAAGAATTCGTATATCGCACAAAAAACTATAAGATATATTCGATTTCATTCAACTCTCTCTTTTTGTCTCTCTCTCTTTCTCCCTCGGGATATAAATGATTATTATTCTTTAACTTACAGCGTTGAGAAGGATGGAACTTATTCAGCAACTGTGTCGTGGAATCGTAAGGGAGGATACCGTATTGACTTTTGGGGCCAAGGCAATGATCTTACTTCTATTCCATTAAATGCCGCACGTGCATATTACAAAACTGGAATTTTAGAAAATGGGTTCGTTTGAAATTTTCTTCTCGTACAGACTCTTCGCCAAAGAGTTCTTAGGCCTAAGTATAGTCTTACAATTTCTGGAAAAATAAAAGCCTGGAAAAAAAAAAGTCGAATAAAAGAGTAATAGATTTTTAAAATCATCTAGAAATTTTTGATCCGTCCTTTTATTACGATACTTCTAATTGATATCAAGCTCTTCATATGTATCAAAATATAGAAAAATTATATTTCTATTTATATATTGGTATTGTTTAAATATATCATAAATGTTGATCGCAAAATTTGATTGATTGAAGAAAAATAAATAACGCCATAAATAATAATAATAATGTCTCGATGGATTATAATACCATTTTGAAAAAGTTCAATGAAATTTTTCAACAGGTGGTCCATCATAGAAATTGAAACATCCGTAAAATATCCGGATACAGTACAAGCATATGCAGCAGGTCTTTTGGAGGGTAGTTTAACGTGGCAATTGATACATCATCATTGGCACAACACTATTAATGTAATATGCGATAAGAATCCAGTCGAATGCCGGAAATTACGACGTTATCTTCGCGAGAATGCAGCTATAATACGCGAACGAGCTGATTTGTTAGAATCTAAGGACTCGTTTTGGCATATGGTGTGTAATTTCCATAAGAAATAATCCCCTTAGAAGATTTCATTGACATTCAAATATTTTCCACGGTTTTCTTTTTTTTTTTTTTTTCTTTTTTTTTTCCCCCATAGTTATTCACCTTTTCCATATTCGTATACTATAATAATTCGACATCATTTTGTCAACAAGGTACGGTTGTTTTATGCACAATTGGACGGTTTGGAAGATGGTTGGCGTTTTGCAGTTCGTCGAAGTCGTCAATCAGCGGAATTACAATCGGAAGATTTTCTTTGGTTAGCAATGGCTTCTGATTTATCAGATATCGATTCGACAATAATCAATAATGGATCGAATATATCAATCGGTGAAAAGGGCATGATTTTTCTTAAAGCACTTAACAGAGAAAATAAGGAACCTCTGATTGCTATTGGGCACAATACTGCTGCACCGTAAGTAGGCATTTTCTAATTCATCTAGCTGTAATTATTGAAAAGAAAATAAAAAAAAAAAAAAATGAATGAGTAAAGACATTGATAATCCTTTCATGGTTTTATGCAGACGAGGATTAAAAAGATAGAGAAGTAGGTATATATATATATATATATATATATATAAACAATTTAAAGATCCCCTAACAAAGGATCTGGTCAATGAATGAAAAAATTTGCCTAATTTTCCTTTCCTTTTCCTTTCTTTTTCTTTCTTTTTTATTTTTTTTACAGATATGCCAAAATGTTAAGACTCTTGAAAAGATATAAATTCAATTATCATATATTGCCCACATCAAAGAACGTAGCTCGAATACCGAGTCGATCGATCATCATGTCCTCTTATCCTGGAGCATTATCCTCGCACGATGAGTTTTATTTAATGACAACTGAAAATCGAGAATTGATAATTGCTGGTATACCATTGTCAGTATCGACGCGCGATCCGTGGAACTTTGTCAATCTGGAAGATCAAGTAAGTTGTGTGAGAATTATTGTACTACCGTATTCAGAATACATATATATATATATATATATGTGTATGTATATATTAGCATTAGAAAATACAAAATTCGGTGTATTAATTCCAATCAGGTAATGTCGTCAATCAAAATAATGACAGCAAATCGTTTGGCAACCGATAGTAAATCATGGTCTAAAATATTGGCATTTGAAAATGGTGGTAATTCGATGCATCAATGGATCACATTTGAGCCAAGATCCAAGAATGTTTGGTTCATAGAACAGTTAGGAAGTATCACTCACGTTGCTGATTATTCAAAAGATTTCACCGAGACCGGAGTTCTACTTAGCATCGGTTTACCACATTTCCAAGATATAAAGAAGGCAGCTGGTCCTATCAACGAGAATGATCTTATAATGAGGAGACATTATTTGATGCGTTTGCAAGAGAACATTACAATCATGGAACATGTCAGAGAGTTTATGCGAGGTTACAACATCGGCCAAGAAGAGAGATCTATTGTAGAGAATTCTAATGAAAGTTTTCATTTAAATTTATCACAAATCCGAACTTACAGAGGTGACTTGGAGAAACCGCCATTACCATTTGGTGTCATCGATAATAAAATAATAGCGGCTGACGTTAATGGACTCGAGATCTTTGAGGCAACTTCCGGTCCTGCTCGTTTCAACGAATTAACTTCTTCAGCCTTCCAATGGTCTCGATCTTTTCCAAATATTTCACACGTCATGGGTCAACCGGACATCTTTGACTTCGACAGCGTTATACCTTTGTGGGTTTGGATTTAACGCAACAAGAATATGGCAAGTGAGAGAGAAAGAGAGGAAAAATAAAGAAAGAAGGAAATAAAGAGAAAACGTAGAAAGAAGAATCGGAAACTTTGCAATCTCTCTCGTTGCTTTTAGGTATCAAGTAAAATTAAGTTCGTTCAAAATATTAGATGTTCCTTTCTTCTTTCATTCATATCCGATTAATCTTTTTATCTAATTCGTGTTTTTTTTTCTCTTTCTTTTTTCGTTTCTTCCCCGTCAATCAACAGATATCTAAATCTTCTTCCACGAACACTGCCATGATTCAACCACGGCGACAATAATATCTTATGTGCGTTCTTAAACAACAATGAATCTTCATTAAGTATTTATTCTCATGTGCTGCCCCTCTTCGTTCTTATTGCTTTAACATCTGGCTCATATGTCAGCTACCTTTGGTAAATTTTTTAATGAAATAAATGAATCAATAAAGGAATCAATAAAAAAATAAAAAAATAAAAAAAGAAAAATTGAATAAAAATCGTTTGTGCATATCCTTGGTTTAATCCATAATGATCCATATATATATATATATATATATATATTTATATATATATATAATCCTTAAACTATCGATGGATAAAATGGACTTGGAGAAAGATAATTTAATAGGATATTAATAGATCAATGAAACTGGCTGAAAGTGATCTGCGATCAAAGTGAGTTTTTTTTTTTATCTTTTTCGGATTTGTCTAATCAATTTATATATTTATTTAAACGATCAAAAATTTTTGTTCTAAAAGAATTATTTACATTGATCGCAGAACAACTCGTCCATTTCTTTTATATTGCGAACAATCTTCATTTATTTATTAAACTCAATTGAGATACACGTTCGAAGTGTCAACTCTCGTGTTTTTTTTTAATTTTTTACTTTTCTTTCTTTTTTTTTTTCTTTTTTTTTTTCCTTTTTTAACATATATATATTTTTTCAATTTTGTTTTATTTCTTTTTATTTATTTTTTTTTTCTTTTATATTCTTTTTTAAATATTTCTTAGACTTTTTTCTCTTTTTTCTTTTTTTTTTTCTCTTCGACATACTGTCCGTTCTGCTCGTGCGCAGTCGGCTGAAAACAACAATGCTGTAGAAGAGTAGATACTACTTCTAGAGTATTTGCGGACGATCCGTACAAAGATAAAGTGCATTTTTATGCATTACGAACGTTCATCAAGATCTTTTGAAACGATCTAAGAAAAAGTTAAAGGTGAATATATTACGTTTGTAAAAATCTAGGATCGATATAATCAAATTTATATAAGATATATTACATATGTATATTTATATATTTATATTTATATAAAAAAGAAAAAAGAAGGAAGAAAAAGATAATACAATCGAAATAATGAAAAAAAAATTAAAAAAAAATAAAAAAAAATTATAGAAATAAATTATTTTACGTCGAAGTAGTTATCTTTAATTAAATATTAACATAAAACGTGTTTTGCTTCGTTATTTAATTGATATATATATATATATATATATATACTCCTGTCAAATAATATTATTTATCGCACTTTAAATTCGTACAGGATCGGACCGTATGGATAAGAATATTAGGATGACAAAGAGGCACCGTGTTACCGGTTTCTTCGAGCAAAGCGATCCCCCTCGAGCGAATCGTGCATCCGCTATCACCAAGTGTAAAGACATTATTAGCGAAATAGGGAATAGGAAAATGTAAGGGGTCCTTGCGTAACGTAAGATACATAACGTATCGATATAACACACAGAGCCAGCTAAGCATTCTACGAACGATGGAATATTCGATCGAACGGGTTGTTCCATTTTTATTTTTACTTTTATTTTTTTATTTTTTTATTTTATTTTTTTTTTTTTTTAAATTATACAAATATATAACTTTTCTTTTTCCTTTCCATTATCATCATAGTAAATTACAAATAAGAATTAGAGTGACAATAGTATCACAATGTTATTTCATCGAACACGTCCGATAACAAATATAATAGATAATCAGACATGATCAATGAATGACAATTTAAAATAAATTAATGAGGAAACCCGTTCCGTATCGATATTCCAAACGATCGATTCGGTTAATACGATTTACCCGTGACTCATTACCTATTACGATTAATAATATTGTTTCTCGGTCCAGCCACGCGCCCATAGCACCGAGGACCACAGAATTCCCAGATTTTATTTCTGCCCAGTGATGTGATGATCATTTTTCTTTTATTCGTATAATTTCTCATCGTCTTTGATCGTCCTATCTTCGGGTGATGAGCAACACGAATATCACAGAATATTATATATATAATATATAATATATAATATATAATATATATATATATATATATAATTCATTCATATGTGTTGCTAGTAAATAAATTGTATATTAGTGATAACTATCTGTTGTGTAGTTTCACATTGTTACGATCATAAATAGAAATTTTTCGGCTTATAAAATTGGGAAGATGATGGGTACCTCGAGACCAGAGCGGTAGGTCCAAACAATCGCCTGCCTTGAGGCAAGGGACCATTAAGGTCCAACAGCGGTGAGAGCTGTGATTGGTTGAAACAATATGTGGCTGTCGCCCGCCATTCTGGGATGAAACGAAACGAATTTTTTACTTTTTTATTTCCTTTTTTTTTTTATCATCTCACCCTCTCGCCCCATAAAAAAGAAAAAAGAAGAAAGAAAGAAAATTTAAGAGAAGGTATGGA